>NW_016827765.1:183998-211194 GCF_001698545.2 Rhinopithecus bieti
AGCCTCAAGGTTGTTATTGTCTTCATTTAATATTTTTATAAGATGTCTTTGTTTTTAAGAATCTACATTTATTTATTTATTTATTTATTTATTTATTTATTTATTTTGAGATGGAGTCTTGCTCTGTCACCAGGCTGGAGTGCAGTGGCATGATCTCAGCTCACTGCCACCTCCACTTACCGGGTTCAAGCGATTCTCCTGCCTCAGCCTCCCAGGTGTCTGGGACTAAAGGCATGCGTCACCACGCCTAGTTAATTTTTGTATTTTTAGTAGAGACAGGGTTTCACCATGTTGGCCAGGATGGTCTCAATCTCTTGGCCTCATGATCCACCCACCTTGGCCTCCCAAAGTGCTGGGATTACAGGCATGAGCCACTGCGCCTGGCCAAGAATCTACTTTTGAGATGAGATATCTCCAAAGATAAGATGGATGATGATAAATATCTCAGAGAGCTAACAAAGATATTCTACAAATAGGAAAAATGGAAAAGCATCAGGAGATGAGAAGAGTTTTTAGAAACATGTGGACATTGAACTAGGTCTTGAAAAGTGGAAGAGTTTGGATTAGGTAGAGATGGAGAGAAGAGAGTATTCGAGGTGAGGAGGATTTAAAAAAGAGTGTTATGAAAGCACAGGGTGGGAATGTGTTAGCATGGGGCATATGATGGGAAATTGGAAAGGATGATATCCCAGCAGACTTTTAATTCTGAGCTCCAGAGTCTGTGATTTATTCTTAAGCATTGGACTTCCTTGCTCTCTGTTCAGAGTTGATGCAGAGCTAGCACATATGTGTGGCCACATGGGAAGAGAAACCAGGGAAGGAGTTAAGTACTGAGATGGGTAGAACAATACTGCAATGGGAATATCCTACTGACTTCCTGCCTCACCACTGCTCTCTGGGCAGGTGAAAGTGTGTTTTGCCCCCAGGAGAAAGTGCGTATTGCCTCATAGGCTGAGACAGTCAAGGCTACCTCCAGGCTAATTTTGCTCAGCCTTAAGCAGACTGTCCATTCCAGTTTCCAAACAATCAGTTTCACACTACTAATATGACTGAAAGAATTGAAGGTCAACAAGTGCTTTGGCTGTTAGGATAGCTATATGGCCATGGACATTGTGACACATTCTCAATAAAATGTTTATTGGGCACATAATCAAATCTAATTATGTTTAAAGCAAAACATAACTGTGTACACAAGACCACCATGAGTCCTCTGGCTAAATTTAGACCTTGCCAAACTCTATAAAATCTATTAACTGTTCTTTGGTAAGCATAAGTATGAGTAAAGGTGCTGTTTTCACATAAATACCTATAAAATACAGCTTCAAAAGTATAAGAATAGTAGATAGGAACTGAGTCTACCTTGACATAAATTGTATTTTTAATATTCACACAACCTGAACAGAAAGCTCGAATGTGTTTGAAGGCTTGATTAAGCCAAACCGCATCACTGGAAATCTGTGGTTTGGTTTGATTTTATTTTATCTGCCTTTGCATTCCCAAGAATAAAAAAACACAAAGTCAAATGTGAAAAGAATTTGAAAACATGTATGACAGTTGTTCTGGCCTTTCTTTTCTTTCTGTCCCTCACAAATTTTTTTAGTTCCAGCTAAACCTAGAGACACAAATAAAATTGCCACAATCCTAATCCACTCCTGTTTATCTGATATCCAAAAGGCCTTAGAGAGCATAGATTGGCTTTGTTCTCATATTAGGGGTTCAAGAATGCTATCAATAAATATCAGTAACTTCAGGCCCCTTCCTCCCTTCCTTCCTTCCTTCCTTCCTTCCTTCCTTCCTTCCTTCCTCCCTCCCTCCTTCCTTCCTTACTTCCTTCCTTCCTTCCCTCTTTCCTTCTTCTACCCTTCCCTTTCTTCCCCGTTCCCCTTCTCCCTTCTCTCTTCCTCCTCCTCTCCCTTCCCCTGTCCTCTTTTCCCTTCCCTTATATCTTTCTCTGGATTTTTAATGTGTTCATACAGTGCTTTTTTTATTCCAAATCTTAATCCTTTTTATGTAAATTTTTTTAGCCTGAAAATCGTCTTTTAACTTGGTTTATCAGAGTTTCTGACTTAACACTTTATTTTCAATATTATTCTCCTTTACAGCTTTTGCATTTTCTATCTTGCTAAGCCCAGGTTTGCAGGCATATTTGCCTATATTTTCTTCTGTAATTTTTAGAGTTTTGTTCTTTTACACTGGTAATTCTATAAACGTCAGTTTTAGGATTCTAAAGAACAGCAGATTGCCACAATGCTGTAGAATATTTCATGTTTTTCTCATGAATTTAATATTCTTAATTAGCAAACTCAATAGATTCTCTATTCAGTATTAATCATCTTTTTGCCAAATGATCTTTATGCCGAATAACAGAGTTTTAATGTCCATTCCGTTTTGTTATTATGTAGATCAAACCTCTCCCAGCCCCCACCACTTCCATTGCCTTTATCACTTGCTATTTTTCAAAATTGATTTGGCTGTTCTTGCCTGTTTTCTTAGCCCAATAAATTTTAGTCTCAACCTATAAGATAACCCAAATAAACTTTCAGGGATATTAGCTAGGATTACTTTTACTGAAAGATTAATTTGAGAAGAATTAACCTAACCGTTCTACTACACATAATCCAGTTTTTCTGGTGGACATATAAATCCTGTACTCCAAACCCCAGTGATAATGCAGTCCCTACCCTTCTGGAGCTTAATGATGACATGTGCTTAAACTTGCACAGATAACAAATTATTCATATTTTGATAGTCTTTCCTGGTTGTATTGTGTTATTTTATTAAAGTTCTTTCACATATATTGTTGCGTCTTGAACCTGCAAGAGGAAGGGTATAGGATAATTCCCAGGTTACCAATATGGAAATTGCTGTCAACATTTGATGGAATTACCAGACCCAGCCCTAAATTTAGAGCTTTGTAGGCATATATTTTTCCCACTGCACCAACCTGTTAGATCGTCCCCTTAAGATACCATCAGAATAATTCACTTTCCTTTCATTGAAAAGCTGGACTAGTCACTGTTGAGAGATAATATGTACAATCCACAAAACACTGTCTTTTAAAAGGCACACGCTATTTGAACTGAAAGGACTTCTAGAAATTATTGAGTAGCACTTCTTTGATTTACAGTTGAAGAAACTGAGGCTAAGAAAAGTGAAGCTATTTTTGAGATTGCCTAGCTAGTTGGTGATTGCATAGTATCAATTTTAAAGCACATGTTTTGGCTTTGATCATCTTGCAACTCTCCTTGCCGAAAGCTGCCATGCTAAAAAATAAAATAAAATAAATCTGCTGATACCCATGCTTAGAAATTCAGAATCAGAGTGACCATTTCTCTGAGACCTCAAAACACCAAGTGATATTTCTGTGCTAGTGTTCTCAAGGTTTGCACTCTCCACTTGAGAAGTTTTTTCCTGACATCAGTGTACAATGAGACACCTTTACCCTTCATTGTCACCAAGGCTGATACTGTTTTGCTAGATTCGGTCTGTAATCATCTAGAGTAGCTGTTTAGTTCTCATGTGATTAATTTTAAATTGAAGGAACACCAACTGTAGCATGTTTTCTCCTTACTAGGAAAAAGCAAAAGCTAAGAACTATTTTTTTTTTTTTTTTTACTTTTTGTCTTTGCTTTAATCATAAAATACGATTACTGAGGTGAGATGATTGGCTAAACATTTTTCGCTACAGATTATGTTAACCTTTTTTTTTTTCTAGCTGTTCTTTAAGCCAGAAAAAGTATTTCATTATGAGTTCATGAGGTGGTGCTTAAGACATCATTCAACCTAAACTTTTACAAACTTTCAAGCAGGTCATCACTAAAAATATCAAATTTTCTGTAGTAACTGCTTCTTAAATTACCTAATTTTGTAACTCTCTTAAATATTTCTGTAGACCACAAAACCAAAAACTATACCATCACAAATCCGCTGAGGCATTTATTTTGTCCACAATTTTCTTAAAATGTTTAAACTGAAGCCATTTTTACACAGCAAAACTAGTATCATTCAACTAGTGGATAGTTGCTTCAGTAACTTTTGAACAGAGTTGTTCTTTAATCTTGAGGATATCAAGATTGGAGATTTAGATGTATTTAAGAAGAGGCTTCAATATGAAGTCAACATAGTTTTTCAACAATTCAATGAACTGTCTTCCCAGTATTCCCTTTTCCTTAATAGTTTCTTTCAGACCCACTCAGCAACCTCAATACTGAATAAATCTAATCTGAGTGGTTGCAAGTGGCTAAAAATATCACAAAATTATTCATACTGATTTACTGTAAATTCATGATCTTCAACCCCTGCTGTTCTCCTAATGGTGTCTGTTACTACCTCTATGTTTCCATACTCATGTCTCTTACCGTGTTCTTTGCTGTTTTCAGCACTCTCCACCTGTAACTTCTTCACCACCTTCCCGTGCATAGCAGGCAATCTTGTCAGTTTCTTACCTAGAAAAAAATCAGGTGATAATTTCCCTTGCTTTCCACTACTAATCCTTTATTCTTTGTTACATTCCACAGTGGAAAAAGATTTCCTGTCCCTGTACAAGACCAAATCCTTCACCTATGCTCTGGGTCCAATCAACTTGAAATGGGAGCACATAAGTCTGCATACTACCTTCTTCTTTGCATGTCATTCCCCATCAGCAGCTCCTTGCGGGCAGTGACCTTGTCTGTCTTGCTCACTATCATGCTTACATTAGCCTAAAAGAGTAAGCAATAATAGGTGCTTAATAATGCTGACGATGGGAAGTACTCCATAACTATTCATCAAGGTTGAATAACTGAATTCAATGAGTAGCTACACTGTGCTAATAGTCAACAGATATTCTAAGTACCTTTAAACTTGGATGAAGTGCTAATAATATATGGCCTCAACTTGTATGAATTATTTCACACACACAAATTTGCCCTTTCCACTTTTTGTATTTTGGGGGTGTGGGGGACCTGATTACCTTAGCTTTGGTTCTCCCTGGTTGCCTTACCTTCAGATCCAGGCTAGATTTACATTTATTTTCTACTATAGACTTGTCATGTGATAAATTATATCAGTTTCCAGGATATGGGGCTATTTTAGTATCTACTTGTCAAGCCCATAAACACCCAAGCTGGCACTGATTCAGGGTCTCTGTCTGTCTCATTACGCTGGGTTTCTAAAAAAAAAAAAAAAAAAAAAAAAATCCTTGAAAAAATACAGATGAAACATGTAATACAAGAAATAACAAGAACAGAAACATACCAAGTAAGAAAACCTTGGGGAAACTGAAGGCTATTCTCCTATTGCAGCCTAGGAGAGAAGGCAATTGGTAGCTACTCGAGAAGAGAAATTTTTAAAAGATAGCTTAAATTTTGCTCTTCTCTTTCCTTACACGATTGCCTTAGGACTTCATTGAAAGCTCACATCAAGGTATCCTGAATAATAATAACATATAGTCAGTGCAGGATGCTACCAGGGTAAGGAGCTATAAAATAGCAGGAGGGGCCGGGCGCAGTGGCTCATGCCTGTAACCCCAGCACTTTGGGAGGCAGAGGCAGGAGTTCAAGACCAGCCTGGCCAACATGGTGAAACTCTGTCTCTACTAAAAATACAAAAATTAGCCAGGGGTGGTGGCAGGTGCCTGTAATCCCAGCTACTCGGAGGCTGAGGCAGGAGAATCACTTGAATCCAGGAGATGGAGGTTGCAGTGAGCCGAGATCACGCCACTGCACTCCAGCCTGGGGGCCAAGAGCAAGACTTAGTCAAAAAAAAAAAAAAAAAAAAAAGCAGGAAGAGATTGACCTGACACCCACTTCCTCTGTCCCTCCCTCCTAAGCCCCTAGCATTCAGGGAATACAATAGTTTCCTAAGGCTTCATACGTATATACCACAAATTGGTCTAGAGTCCAGAAAATTATTCTACAGTAGCCCAGTGCTTCGTCCTTCAGAGTGCACAAGGTGGGGTAGGGGACATATGGTAAAACTGATGGTGCATCCTTGGAAATTCTGCACAACGTCCATGGAAGATGGCTGACTTCTACCCAAGGATGTAGAACAAATGTGGAAAATACCACCCAGAAAACATGACAAAGAATGTAAGCAACCCAACCAAGGACAGGAATCATGAGATCAAATCTTACAGAAGCCCACACTACTGGAAAAGGGACTTTTTTTCTCCTAAAGGGTGTGTTTCTTTTGCAAACACAATAGACTAAAATAATCATTTCTGAATTCTGACTCAAGACCCCAGATTTTAAATTAAGAACACTGACAGAAAGAGATGGGATATAAATGTAACTCAGAAAATGGGGTTAAAAATGGGAAATGTCTCAGATTACATTCCAGAAATCCAAATAGTTTTGCTTATGATCCTGTGAATTTATTTCTTGGGAGATTTAGTGGAAGTAGCTACAGAAAGCTAAAAGTATTGCTTTGTAAAGAGTCATTTTATTACAATAAAATACAATACATAAAAGAAAAAGTGTTTAAGATATAAATGTAAAGTTAACCACCATCTAGGTCAAGAAATAGACTATTACCCAGAAGCTCCTTCCTTCTCAATCTAATCCCTGTATTCCTCTTTAAAGATAACCATTATCAGCAGGGCGTAGTGGCACGTGCCTGTAATCCCAGCGACTCAGGAGGCTGTGGCAGGAGAATCACTTGAACCCAGGAGGTGGAGGATGCAGTGCGTCAAGATCGCATCACTGCACTCCAACTCCAGCCTGGGTGACAGAATGAAACTGTCGATCAAAAAAAAAAAAAAAAAAAGATAACCATTATCTTGACTTTTTTACTAATTATTTTATGACTTTACAACTTAAATATTCCTACTTACACAATGCAGATAAGGGCTTTTTGTAATCATATAGTATTTTTTTCTTTATATCTTGCTTTTTGGCTAAACCTTACTTTGATAGAAATCCATTGTGCTGTTGTTTATAATTGCAGTTTAATCATTTTCATTAATTCATTATTTATTCATTTTCCTACTGATGATATTAGGATTGTTTCCACTTAATAAGTGTTTTGAAAAATGCTCCTACAAACTTTGTCACTCCTATCATCTGGTGTCAATATGCCTGCATTTTTCTAGGACATACACTTAGAATTGTTGGATTATGTAAATACTTCATTAGATAGTAGAAAAATGTTTTCCAAAATGCTTTGTATTTTCCTGACGGTTATAGGCCATTTGTATAGCTCTGTTTGTGATGTGCCTATTCAAAACATCTGCCCATTTTTCTACAGAATTATCCTTATTTTTTATTGACTTGAAGACTAAATTACCTGACCAAGATCACATATATAATAAGTTGCAGAAACCTGAAAGCCTGATCTGTTTGATTCAAACATTCTTAATTGCTATTGCCTCCCCAAATGGCTACAGAATAGCTTATTTTAAGAAGCCAAATAATTGCATTTATTAATGCATATACTAAATAATTATGTGTTTTAAAATGTTGTAGGTTTTCAAGTAAAACATATTAGGATTTTTATATATATAGTTTCATATGCATATATGAAACTAACTTTTATTTTCACTCATGGATTGTAAAGACAATTCCACTTATTGTAGAGAGTAAGTGGGTGGTATTGAATGCCCATTATACACCAAGTGTGCTGTTTGCATATGTGTGTATTTCATATGACAGTCCTAAGTATGTATAGGTTTATACTTATAAGGAATGTTAGAGATATAATCACGTGAATACTCTTGAATTCATTGGAGAATAGTTTTAATTAAATAAAGTCATAAGAGATAACTCAGGTAGATTCATTGGTATGAGTGAATTTTGTATTTATACAACTATACACATGAGCATGTTGTTGACACAAAGCTATTGCTTTTTAACAACTGGGTGAACTGAAAGGCAGTAATATGTGAGCAGACAAATGATCTGGAGCCATAATTTAAAAATTGTGAGATTTTATTTACATGAGCTTAAATATTTGTTCTCTTAGTCTTTCTCTCCTATCATTTGTTCTTTTCTGTCTTTATTTTTCTTTCTCCATTCTTATCCACTCTCTTCTCTTCTATTTATAGCATATAGGGCTGACAAGGAGGGGTCTGTTTCAAAGCACTAGGGGTAAGGGTTTGCAGAAGAGTGACTAAGGAAGATAAAGATAGAGAAAGCAGAGATGTTTTTCTTCAGCTATTAGCTTGCAGTTCAATTGCCTTCTTCTAACTACACATTCTGAGAAAATGATTGCTACCTCTCAGAACACCAGACCTGGGGAATGGGGCCTTATCCCAGTGCCAATAAAGAAGCCACTGCTGTCAAGCTGCAGGTGCAAGCCCTCAATTAGAACGTGCTGTTCATCTCTGTCAACACTAATGAAATTCAGAAGCCTAAAGTGACAGGTACAGCAACTGGTTTGGGAGTTTAAAAATGAATACCATCAAGTTTCATTTTCTCATTTCTTCCAGCCTGGCTCCTTCCACTGGGAAGGTGAGCAGAAGGAGCCTTGCTCTGCCAGCACATGCACATCCAGGAGTTGAGGCCGAAATCCAAGTGGCGCTGCAGAATTGTTTTGAAAGGCAGGGAAAGAAGGAGGGGCGGGTAGGGGATGAAACTCAGGTGCCCTTTTGAACTCTGACAAGACAAATGAACCTTCAGTCATGATATTCCAGACCAGAACTGACAACTTTCAAAGGCAGAAGTTGGATTGCAAGTGCAGCCTGTCTGTCAGAACACGCCAAGAGGAATACTAAATGAAGGTTGAAATGGAGCAACAGTTCATTTGGAGCATGCTTTTAGATAAAGCAAATACAGAATTAAGGAGGTCAATTTCTGAAAATCTTCATAAAGTATCTACTGGATTATATAAAGTGAAGCTGCATATTTTTTCAAAAGTGAAATAAACCATTACATATAAATTGTGTTCCAAATAAAAGGGACTGAAGACTCTTCAAGAATGCAATAGTACTTGGGCTATTTCTATAGATATAGATATAATTAATAGAAAGCATTTACGAAATGATTCCTTTTCCTTCTAAAATTTGGAAACATGCCTTTTCAGCTGCCTGTATATGTATGTTCTCTGAGTTAATCTGAAATTTTCCTACAAATGATGTGAAAATTTGCCATGAATCAGAACCAAAACATTTGACGGCAAATCCCCTGCTGAAATCTGAAAGTCCACGTTGAACAGATTTCTGTAGTACAAGTGGAACACTGCCAAGAAATTTTTTAAGAGCCATGATATCTCAGAGGAAATATATAAAGAGTTTCTTGATTCTTTTAACCAGTGCAGCCAAACCCTTTCCCTGAGGTTAGGGCCAACACACTAGGTATGACTCTTTCCTTCTTCCTACAAGTTCTTGACTTCGCCCATCTTCTCTCTTGGCTCACTGGTTTGTAGCCTCACTGCTCTGGTTTGAACTCAGTCGAATCTAGAAGCTGCTGCTTTTTTCTCAGTTAATAGTGGATCAGGTCAAGCGCAGGTCAGTTGGTGCCTTCTTTTTTGAAAGCTGTTTCTGTAGGGGTTTTTCAGTCAGATACAACTCTCTGCCTTCAGCCCTTCCCAGCATGGCACCTATTATAAATTCATAAACCTCAGCCTGTCCTCACACTTCATTGCACATCATCTAAGATGGTACATGCAAACCTTGTGAAGCCATCTCAGAGCAAATGCATTTCCCATCCAAATCACAAAATTCAGCTCATTAATAAAAGTGCTCCTGGGATTTTATAGTGTGTGATGTAAATGACATATGATTAAAATATGACAGTGTTTCTTTTTAATTTCTGTTAGAAAAAATGCCATTTTTATGAGAGGCAGTATAGATCAGGTAACCATATACTTTAGCGTCAAAACCCAGGACGCCTCTGAGAGTGAAAGGAAATACTATTTATAATTACTCCAAAATGGCTGGCATATGTTGAGACTTTCTGAACTACCCAGGATGTATATCATCTAAAGCTAGGTCAGTTGGGCCACAAAATGGCTCTTGTCAGTAAAAAAAATATCAGGTGTCTGTCTGTTGGAAAAATCAGTCAGCTGACCTCAATGGTATTAATCTGCCCCTTTTGACTTAAAAATGTAAGAATAATGTTATTTGCTTTCCAATAGCCAAGAACTGAACATGACACTTTGGGAAAATGCAGAGGAGATGAGAATGAAAAATTAAGTCTTAAAAGACAAAATATACAGAGGAGGAGATATAATTGTATGAATAATTTCTGGTCAGCAACATCAGTTCATATATTCTGATTAAGCCCCTACTATGGGATAAAACACTCCTCCAGGTATTGAAGGGTATTCGAAATATCAGGTATTACGAACACATTGTGTAATAGAGAGACAATACACAACAGTATGCACTGGAGCAGCTCTGCAAAGAAAGAGAATTATTTGGGCTGAGAAGATCAGAAAAGATTTTAGGAAGGAAGGGTAAAATTGATTATGTTGGTCCTGAATTGTATTTAGATAGGCAGAGAGGATGTGGGAGGGACTACAGGGATAGAAAATAGCAGGAACAAAGGATTGGGCAATGAGATATCAGTCATGTCCAGTTCACAGTCAGTGGAACATCCAAGCCACGGCAAAAGTATACTATGAACTAGAGAAGATAAAACTACAGTGATCAGTAGACGGGATTAAATGTCAGGATAAGGAAAGGTGTATGACACTTTGAAATGCTATGGGAAATGATGTGATATATATTAGGAAACCAGTTTGACATGAGGATTCCTGTTGAATTACTGCCTGGAGGAAAAAAAATGAAGTCAGAGACACCAGTTACAGGGTTATTTCGGTACTCCATATATGAGGAGAGAAAGACCTGAATTAAACGATGATAAAAAAAAATAGAGTCTATATTTTTTAATGACATAGAAGAGAAGATCCAGTTTATTCTTGGTAACTGATTAAATAAACTGATCCAGAGTGGCAGATTCAGACTGAAGCACAGCTTCCAAATCTCTTGAAGTTAAAAATGCCATCATGCTTAGAGAGGAAGGTGAGGCATTTGTTTCCAGACACGTTTACTTGTAAGTGGCAGGAAACATTCAGGTGAGGAAGTACAGAGTAGATAGGTGTTCTACAGGTAGATTAAAGTTAGAGTTAATTTAGGTCCTTGCAAGTCATTACCTTGAAGGTGATTATAAAAGTTTGAGAGGCTGGGTGTGGTGGCTCACACCTGTAATCCCAGCACTTTGGGAAGCCAAGGCGAGTGGATCACCTGAGATCAGGAGTTTGAGACCAGCCTGGCCAACATGGTGAAACATCGTCTCTACTAAAATACAAAAATTAGCCAGGCGTGGTGGCGGGCACCTGTAATCCTACTTACTCAGGAGGCTGAGGCATGAGAATTGCTGGAACCCAGGAGGCAGAGACTCCAGTAAGCCAACCTCGTGCCACTCCACTCCAACCTGGGAGGCAGACAGAGAGTTTGTCTCAAAAACAAAAACAAACAACAAAAAAAAACACACGTTTTGACAAGTATGACTTTTCTTTCTTAATATCCACTTAACTATAGAGAGTTCATCTATATCACTGTGTATAGATGGGAAGGCAGGGTGACATCATTGATTTCACTGTATATAGATGGGAAGGCAGGGTGGATTGAAGAAATAAATCTTTGAAGGAGGCAAACAAAGAATGTGTCTGAGTGGTTAGGTAGAGAACTAGGATTTTGTGATTTTGTAAAAACTAGATGAGATATGAAACAAGAAGAGAGATAGGTATATTATTTAAAAAGCAAAGAGAAGACAAGGGGAAGACTTGAAAAAGGCCACTGGATTGGTTGTTTGGATTCTTATCTTTGAGGAAGAATTAAGCTTCATAAGAGTGACAGAATTTTAAAGTGACCAGATGTCAAGGAAATTGAAGCAGCAGATGGATTAAGCTCATTGAAGACATTTTGTAGTATAAAAAAAGCAAAACAGCACAGATGACAGCTTCCAGGGCATCAATGTATATCATAAGTTCGATTTCTGGGAGATACACTGGAGATGTGAGAAGAAATGTTTTTGGAGTCGTTCATAAACAGAAGGAAGGTGACATGATTGAACCAAGAAGTCAACTGGAATTTCCCGAAATGGAAAAAAGACATCATCCCCTCTGCATCTAGAAAGCATGGTGATTGATAGGTACAGATAAGACAATATTTAAGTGAGGAAGGAAGAATATGTGGGACTTATCATATTACCTCCAAGGAAGAGTATGCCTAAGTGTATCCCTGCATGTCTCTTTATAAGGGTTGCAAAGTTCTGTTATTTCATATTGTGTTTCTTTACATCTTTCTTCCAAACCTTTCTTCCCATCGATTTTGTTTACTTTCTTATTTCATTTGTTGATTTGCTTTCCACTTTCTTTTGGTGTTCCTGCTTAAATAGCAATACATAATTTTTTAAATGGATATATTTTTATTTGTTCCATATCTTATATATTTTATGCTATCTGTTCATGGTTTATATTTTATATATTTTTTCCTCTCATGGTTTCCAATTAACAATAATTTTTATAATCCCTGTTCTGGCCCATGTACAAGTCAGACAAGTCATAAAGTTATTTCAATAAGAAAAGGATGTGAAATATCAAGATCTTTCATTCTTTTACTTTTTTATTTAAAAAGTGACTAGTGTTTAAAAGTATTCATAATTTTATTTTGTGATGTACTTAAAACATAGAAAATAACGTAGAGATTGGGCTTCAGACAAAGCTCTATTTTATTAATAGTGAAATGAGTTACGTTTTAGCTAAATTTACATTGGATTCAGGGAAAAGTGCATGTGCCAATTATAAAAGGACCTGAGGCTGAATTTGTGCACTGAGTACAATTTGAAAATGGTGGAACCTTAAATAAATACTTAGATTTTAAATTTTAGATGTATTGCATTTATTTTTATATCTTGTAAAAAAATCATTATTGTGGTCAAAATAGGACTCACAACCGCTGGGTTGATTCGTATTGACATGACTCCAAATGTGTGAATAAAAGCTGAAAAAAATCAGTTAATTATCTAGACATTTATAAACACCTAGATGTTTGACACTACGTAGAAAACATACTTGTGTTCAATTTTTATTCAAATATTTTATTCAAATATTGGCTTCCTGAACCTCTTGGGACTGTCTTTTAATCTTTTGTGACTCAAAAACAGAGTCAATTACCAAGCAATTTTTATTCTATTTTTCACATAGAAGCATCATACATACACCTCCTAACTTTAACTCCCCATGACCTACTACTCTAGCATTTGCTGTGGAGTAATTTTGTGCCAGAAACTGCAAAGATGTTTACACAGATTATTGCTGGTCCTCACAACCAGCCGGCAAAGCAGGATCGGTTATTCTCATTATACACATTAGACAAATGAGGCTCAGAAAGGCTTAGTAAAAGGTTGATGAAATTCCAAGAAAACACAGGTTTGTGTGGTTCAATGCCTATTGCCTTTCAACACAAAGCTACCTTTCAACACAAAGCTACACAAAGCTATCTTTCTCCCGTCGCACCTGTGATATACCCTCTTTAACTGGAATTGCATTAATTCAACAGCTTCCTAAGTGGATCTCCCTGCCTTAGGTCTTACCATGGGTCAACCCTCTCTAATACTTTTAATAATTGTATATATCCTTTATAACAGCTTTCAGTGATCCCTTAGGCACAAGAAACAAGAGCCTCACATGACAACTTATTCAGTAAAGTAAAGCAGAAGGATGAAAAAAATCTTTATTGTGAAATCTACAGAATTACACTGCATGAAACCTACTGCAATTTGTAGAGACATTCTTTGTCATTTAGTATGTGGCAAATATTTGCAAATATTCCATGCAGACTTTAAAATTATATATATATATATTTTGTATATATATAATATATAATAGAGTGTGTGTATATATATGTATATATGTATACAATATATTGTATAATATAATACACACACACACACACACACACACACACTCTGTTTGATTGAGACTTGTGAGTTTCACTTACCTAATGGGTCAAGCTTGTAAGATTAAACCTTCTATTTCAGTTTTCCCAGTCTTCTATGTCCTTCCTCTGGTTTCACTTCTCTTCTTGCGGGATTCTTGATGTTTTGTTGTTGCTGCTGTTGTTCTTTTTAACATTTCTGCCCATCCTCATCCTTTGACCCCATTCCAGAAGTAGGTTTTATAATGGCAGGTTAAGGCCCCTGCCTTGCAGTAAGACTGAGGCTATTACAGCACACATTACCAAATCAGCTGTTGACCTCTCTTAGTTCTGGGTCATCTAGGCCAGCTGTATTATCTACAGCTACAGACCCGCAGTTTGGCAGCACTTTATTCCAGCTTTTTACATCAATGTGGGGTGGTGGATACAGTGCCCTTTGGGATCCAGAGCCCTTATTCAGACCTGACTTCCAGCTGTGGGATGGTCCCTGTCTTTGACCACTTTCAGGCTCCAGAGAGCTGAACGCTCCCGGGCCATTGCCTACCTGTGGGCCCAGACTCCAGCAGTCCCCACCCTTCAAATCCTCATATGGTTGCATTTCCATTTCACTGTGAAGTCTGTGAAGATACTATTGTTTATAAAGCCTGACTATATTTATTTAATTTTCTCCTTTTGTACTGTGTCTCCTTTTGATACCAGTTTGGCGCAAAAAGGTTGCGTGAAAATTCATACCACCTTGACCAAAAGTTGGAATATTATACTTATAATATTATTCTATTTGCAATATATACTAACTTCAGTATGCATTGTAATGTTTCCGTATGAGCATGTCAGTACGGGCCTCCTTTCCTCCTGTAAAGAGGCAGTGGACCATTGGCATAACTCAAAATGTATGAATAAATGCTAAAAATCAATTATCTAGACATTTATAAACACCAAGATGTTTGGCACTACATAGAAAACATAGCCATGTTCAATTTTTAGTCAAATAAAATAAAGAGGAAGAGGAGGCTGCATTCCTATGGAAGGAAACAGATTTGCACCTTGAAGCTTGGGATAGAAATGTAACCAGCAAAAATCCAGGTGGCTTTTTTTCCCCTTTCCCCCATGAACCTCTATGTGGCTTCCCAGAGAGAAAGCTCCTCTCTTCCCCCATAGCTGGGCAAAGTTATGCTGGAACACACGTCTACAACAGCCTTTTCTCATCCCAGAGGGAGGTAAGGTAAGGACTGATGGTGAGTCTCAGTGATCTTCCAGAATTCTGCAGACTCAACTTTTTCCTCCAGTTCTACAATTTTATGGGCCTGTCATTAAGGAACAAAATCCAGGTGGTAAGCAAATATCTCCATTCCTCACAGGACTAGATTCAATAGCACAGGGAAAATAATGTGCTCTTGAAAATGTTACAAGTAAAAACGCTGTCAGAAATAAGAATGACATGTTAAGAACACAATCAGCTTCATGAAACCTGGAACTGCTGGCGGGAGCAAGGAGAATGGGTCAAAGTGTTTCCAAGCTGGTAAAAATGAATATATCAACTCACCAAACTGAGTTACAGAAGGTTTCCTTATAAAATTTAAATGTGTCTTTCAATTTCATAAGACCACTTTTTAAAAAATTAACCTATGTTTTCTAAAATGAAATGAAAGTCAATACTCTTGGAAATGCTAAAATATATTTTCCAAGAGCATACTTTCAATATAAGCACTAAGTGCAGCCACAAGTGTGAAAGAGAATTATGTAATTAAACAACACCTATTTTCTCAGCGTTCGATGAATATCTAATGCATAAAGGCTTAAGCAAGAAAAAAAGTAAGACATTCTGTACAGTTAACTTTTAGTGTGGATTGGAAAATGATCCCGTAAATGGGATTTTGGAAAGAAAAGTGGAGGGAAAATGTCTGCAAGGAAAAAAGCCAAAGGAAATAACGTTGCAGTGAAAATTTTATGTGTGTGTATAACTTTATATTTTCTGGCATGATAAAAATACTGACAGGAGAAAAGCTTCCCCATTCTTAACATGTATCTCTATTAGGAAAGAACTGAATAGGTTCAATCATTGCTAGATAAGCTGGCCACAGAACTTCCAAATGACTTTACACATGGTTTTTAATTTTAATAATTAACATGGAATTAATTTTTGAGCAAATTCCAACTAATTCTATATTGAGTACACTTAGTAGATTTTCATCTTGATGTGCATATTAGACATCCAATTTCTGTTTTATTAGAACTCTCCTACTATCCTTGTCTCTGCAGAGTAATTTCATTTAATTAAAAAAGTACCAATGATTGTCTGCCTTGTAATATTGCTTACATGAAGTTAGTGTTCCTGACTCATGTGCTCCCTTCATCTCAGTCTTCTAATGCATTTTATTTTTCTTTTGTTTAAACCTTTTCTCCTTGGGGACACATGGCTGAAGGTCTGCGAGAGCTAGCCAACACAAACCCTCTTCTGAAACTTGCACAGTATCCATTACAGTTTGAGCAGATGAGGCAAGTTACAATCATGTGTGATGTCATCTATAGTAAGATGGTAGCATGCTTAATTTCAAATAAACACCCAATTCCACCCATCTGAACATAATCACCATCTTTTATTAAGAAGGCATAAATTATTCCCAGTAAGCAAATCAAAACACAACCTGTTTTGCTGCCAAGTTCATCACTTTCTTCCTTAAGAATAATTCCCTCAGAATTATTCCTAAGAATATTTGTAAGAATTATTCCTAAGAATAATTCTGCTTAATTTTATTAAGTTCTTCCATCTAGACAAAATATCATATGTATGATAGTGCTGTAGACGTCTCTATACAACGCTTGCAAATGTCTAAATTACTCTCAGTCCACAATGATCTGAGTGAATGCTGGCTGGTGGGATCTTTTAACCTGCACCCCCACCTCTGAATGCAGAGGCATCGAGATTGATGAATGAGCAGCATAGTGTCAAAACTTTAGAAGCCTGGACACTTCTGTGGTGATGACATCTGGATGCCTCACTTTCTTAAGGGCATGCCATAGGAAGAATAATGCCTGTAAAAGATGCCCATTTTCTTATCCCTGAAACTTGTGAAAGTTTTAGGTTACATGGCAAAGAGGAGTTAAGGCTGCAATGAAATTAAGATTGCTAATTCTCTGATCTTAAGATGGGGAAATCATTTGGATTATCCTGGCGGGGCCAACATAATCACAACCTCCTTAAATATGACAGAGAGAAGTAGAACATGGAAAGGGACCATAACCCAAGGAAAGTGCAATTTCTAGAAGCCGGAAGAAGCTGGAAAAGGCAACACAATGGTTTCTTCTCTTTTGAGAAGGAGTCTCGCTTTGTCTCCAGGCTATAGCGCAGTGGCACAAACTCGGCTCACTGCAATCTCCATCTCCCGCATTCAAGTAACTCTCCTGCCTCAGCCTCCCAAGTAGCTGGGTCTACAGGTGCATGCCACCATGCCCAGCTAATTTTTGTATTTTTAGTAGAGACAGGGTGTCACCGTGTTAGCCAGGATGGTCTCAATCTCTTAACCTCATGATCTGCCTGCCTCGGCCTCCCAAAGTGCTAGGATTAAGGAAATGATTTCTTCTTTACGGTCTTTAAAAAGGCCTGCTGACACCTTGATTTTAGCCCAAAGGGACCCATTGTAGATTTCTGGACTACAGAACTATAAAATCATAAATTTGTGTGGTTTTAAGTTTGTGGTAATGTGTTAGAGCAGCAATAGGTAACAAATACAGAGCATTTTAAAATAATAGAAATGGACATTTCCATTTCCAAATGGAAACCTCTTGCTGTGCAAATGTTAAACATGTCTTAATTATGTAATTGGAGGAATAATGTCAATATTACTTCTCATCAAAAATGCATTTTGGCTTTTGAAAGAGATGTTTGTCAGGAACAAGAGGCAAAAGACACCTTGCTTTAAAAGAACCCACGTGGCAGTGACAATATCTGGCACAAAATAGTTTCTCAATAGATGAGTTTTGAATGAATGAAAAGACACACTATGGTTGGCTTGATTTTTCTAGATTTTCTAGATTACATTGCATTAAGAGGTGCTAGCCATTCAACATTAAGTACTGAGTGAGCAAGTACTTGGGGTTAGGCTTTGTTCTAGTGACAAAAACAGTATATGTTCAGAAAGGAAGATATTCCTGTGTTTGGAACATTCGCTGAAAAAGGAGGCTGAAATTGACCTGGATATGAAATCATAAGTAAGTCATAGATACATACCGAGGAAAGGAGAAGGTGTTCTGGCAGAGAAACACCTGTTTCTTCAGCAGGCAGCAGAAAGGAGGAGGGCAGGAATAGTAGTCTCAAGTGCAGTGTCATATAGAGAAATAGGGCAACTATTTAATAAAAGACAATCCAGAGGGTTGGGCAATGAATATTCACCATTTGTATTCCCAGTGTCTGCACCAAATACGTGCTCAATAAATATAGGTAAATAATAAATGAATACACCAAAAGAATAAGAAAAGAAAAGTAGGTATGAGACATTTTAGAAAAAGTTTTAAATCCCAAGTTAGGAGATAAGGAATATTATACAGGTAAAAGTAAGATATTAATGAAGACTTAACAAGAAAAGGACATGAAGAAATCCATTTTAGACAGATTAACCTGATAACAATGTGAAAGTCTTATGTCAATAGACAGAAATGGTCTGGAGCTTCATTATTTTGTGTCTGCAATATTAATATTGATCCTATTTTCTCTCTGAACTAAATATATATACACACATACACACACACACACACACACACACACACACATATATATGAAAGAAAGATGTTATAACAGAGCTATCAAAAGTATGCCCACCTCCTACTGGCCACAATCTTGTATTAGTTGAAGCTCCAGATCTCTACATGAACTGCCAAGACTTCACTTGTTTCTCCCCTCAAATGCTTACAATTTCATTGCTATTATATTCCTTGGAACCATTGTGACTTTGATGCCTATTCATGCCAGTCACACAGGAAGCCCAGGACTCCCAGGTCATTCTTCATCCCCCATAAGTGCTTCATGGCTTTTTCCATACCCTTTCTGATTCCATCTTCTCCCTGACTCTTGCAACTTTCCACTGTGCCTTTTGGAGCATGGGACACGTCATCAGCAAAACGCCCCATAAGCTCAGCTGCTTCTCTGAACGTCACCTTTTTACTCTACCCAAACCTAACTCTCAAAACCAAGTCCTACCTAAAACACAGCCTCCCAGGCAGCAACCTCAAAAGATGGCTGTTATTTCTATCATGGTTCTTATAATCACTAGGTCTGGTATACCTTCTGCTATGCATTGCCACATAGAGATCATCCTTCCTTCTTCCTAAAACTCCAGCATTGCATTTCACAACAGTCCTACTCTTTGCAGTCATCTGCTTTCCTCATTCCCCATAAATATTTGGTGTTGGGCCACTGTCATTCCCTTCAACACTAGTCCTGCCAACATTCATGCTAATTTCCTCATCTGCACAGATGATCCTTCCAATTCTTTGGCTATGTCCTTGACTTCGTCTCCTCCAAAAGAACTTGTCCTCCACATAGCATCAGCCATTCCTTCTTAAAATCAAACTCAATTATTCATCCATTTAAACTGAATAAATAATAATTCGTTTCATCTATAAACACCCATAAAATCGATGTCATGTATCCTACTTTTTGATCACCATCTGCTAACTTTATAGCTCACATCTTTTACTATCCCAACTCCAACATACTTTGATATCACTAAGACCTTCAACACATTAATCCTAGAAATTCTTTATGTCTTTCCCCCTTTGTTATATCTATACCTTCAATAGCTCAGCCCAGAAACATTAAAATCATTTTTAACCCTTTACCTTCATATCTCACATATAATTAATTAGAAAATTCTACATATTCAGAATCAAAATGAATCCAAAATAAATGCAGAGCCCTAATAAGTACCTGCACCACTTTAGTCTGAGGCAGCATCCATATTCTCATTGATTATTATGATAGCCCCCAACCTACATTTCTGTATCAGAAATTGGTGCCTATTACCAACACAACAGCCAAAGGGGTTATTTTGATATGTAAATCAGAGCATGTTACTACTTTGCTGAAAACTGTCCCATGACTTTCTATTTAAGTCCAAATATAGTATAGCCTAAGTCATTGCATAGCTAAGTACAGCATAGCCATCAAGGTCTTTCAAGTGTTGGTCTCTTCTTACTAGTGTGACGTCTCTTAATACTCTCTCCCTTGTTCTATTCACTCTAGTCACACTGCATGGTTGCTCTTCCTGGAACATGGCAAGCATATTCCTGCATCAAGAAGTTTGCATTTGCTCTTCTCTTTGCCTGGATCATTCTTTTTCCAGAAAATCTGCAGAGTTTCTTCTCTCACTGTTCATGTATAAACTTTTTTCATAGATGATAGGTGATAGATAGATAGATGATAGATAGATAGATAGATAGATAGATAGATAGATAGATAGATAGATAATAGAAAATTGTTTGTTTATCCTCACTAAGACTTGAGCTTCATGAGGGCAAGCATGTTGCCTTTATGTTCACTGCTATATTCTCAGAACCTAGAATAAGGCCTGGCACAAAACAGGTGTTTAATAAATATTTGCTAAATAAGTGAATGTTATTCAAAGGGAAATGGAGGTGAAAAAGAAGAGAATTCAACCAAAAGTCATAGAAACCAAGATCCAAATAATGACTGATAGCCACTATAATGTTCTCAAAAGACCAAGGTCCTTAAAGTCATTATAATAAAGTGTAGAAGAGAATCTGGTTGTTTGTGAAACCACCTGTTTCATAACAATGCCTCCTCTCAAAATTTCTTCTTATGCCTTGCCATTCATATTATCTTATGTTACCATCTCTTGGCTCTTCTGAGAAAATAACAAGATTTCAATGATTTCCAAGGCTATTTCCTGGGGTATGATTCAGAAGGTCTGTTTTTTCTTCTAGGTGAAAACATGGAGTGCTCATAACCTGGATGAAGATTTCAGGCCTTGCTCTATCTGTGAAATTTTTAGGAACCCAACAATATGCGAGTAAGCCAACATCAAGGACAAATTCTTGCATGTTGCACCTCCCACTATAAAGAAGGAAGCACACCACCTAGTAGGCCTTTTTAGATTCTAGCAGAATCCTACTCCACAATTGGGAATATTATTCCAGCATATTGAGTGACATTGGAGGCTGTCATCTGTGAGGGTCTGGAAGGAGCTCCACAGGAGGACCAGCCTCAAATGCAGCCCTGGTTGTATGACTTGGGTCTTATAACCTAGGGGATACTTTGTAATTAGAGATATCTGTGATGGGAAAACTCTATGGAGTTAGACTCTAAACAGGACAAAAATTGACTTCTACTTCTTCTGACAACAAAGAATTTTTTTAAACATCCAGGTCTTTTTCTCTTAATATGAGTCATGGAGATTTAGTCCAAGAATAAATATATCAACTGTCTCCACTTTAAAAGTTTTAATTCATTAGACTTTTATTTAAAAAAAAACTCTTTCTCACAAAGATACTTTGAAAACACCATGAACATACAAGAAATCCATACCTAGACTTTTCACATAGGCCCAGAAATTGTACAAATGTTTTTAAAATGTATAAAATTTGTCTCTAATACAGATTCAATCTTATTTTCAACTCAACTGGCACTTTGTGTCATAGCAGTGTGTTCTGCTGGACGTAGGATTCTCAACTTACTTCTTTTTGGGTTATTGTCCAATGCCTCAACCTTTTTATTTAGTGCCAAGTGTTCTCCAGTGAATTATATTGACTTAGCTTTAGTGCTTTCTTCAGGACATTTGTGAGAACTGCATTCTTTCCTAGTCATAAATTTTAAAATTTCAAGACAAAATTGTGCTTTTGTTATTATTAGTGTAGACTCCACAACCTAAGTGACATAATTTTCTTTCTGAATCTTAAGTTTTATGAAAAAGCTAATTCTGGCTACTAATTAATGCCTAAGAGCTAATAGTGCATTTGTCCTCTAACCCCCTCTTTGGAAGAAAGAGGTATGGGGATAAGCTCCTCTGGAAAATTAACAGAAAAACTGTAAAGTAAACAGGTCCTTCTAGATAATCTGCTCTGGAGATTTTCTTCTTTGATTGCATATAGTTGAGACGAAACAGGTAAAATGGGAACTCATTCAATCCATATTAAGATTTACCCAATCATCAGAGGATGACTGCCTAACCTATAAAAGACAAAAAGGGAACTCCATGCCTTGTCACACAGAGAGATCAAATTTCTGTCTTTATCTGGCTTCTTAGAACAGAAAATAACACAACAGACTCATAGTTAGTGTGGCTTAGACTGAGTTGAAAGGAAAGAGTTCTGAGATCAAAAAGAGAAAAAGTCAGGTCAAAATGTAACAAACAGGAAAACTCAGATGTTTGAATTCATGATAATTAGCATAGAGTTCAAAAGATGTAGTGACAAAAATCTTGACTAGAAATCCGTAAATAAGGTGAAGGGTATACCGTTTCAGCTCAGTAAATTAAAACTACGGATTCCTAAAGGAATTGGCCAGACAAAACCTGAGAATGGACTACCTATTTTAATGATCAAGAACCAGAAAACCAAGTGATTTGCTGCCAAAAAGTAAAGGTCAAATATCCAACGATGATGTAGACTTAATTCTGTTTCTGATGCAGTGGTGCCATTTAGATGTAATCTTTGAGTTTAGTCTTCTGCATAGTGAGCGCAATTATTGGGTTTGCCAAAGCCATGTGTTCTTAATTTAGCAAGGGCATTTAGACACTTTAAAATAAAGATGAATGGATATGAAAGGAAAAGCAAGAAATTTGAGGTGATGTAAAGTTAGGTTGCAGAGCTTCCTGAAAAATACCAAGTACTATTAAAAAAGCTACTCAGGCTATCACACAAATTCCACATTACTGTAACCAAACATCATTTACAAAGCCATCTAATACCTCATTAATGCTATAAGGAATTCTCAGGGTGATGAGGAAGACAAGTTAGTGGCTTAGTAGCACTTTTAACATGTAAAAAACAAAAATGCCTGTATTATTATTGTGGCATAAACTATTTTAAAGAAAAATTTTCATCATATATTTGGTAATAATTTTTTTTCAGTTGGGTGCTAAGAATAATGAATCAATGAACAAAACAGTTTGCTATTGCTAATCTCTGACAGAATGACATACTGGGCTGTATTTAAAGCACAGCATACCATTTATACAACAGGATTTATGTACAATTCGTTATATTCTGACAAAACAAATGCCCATAGAATACATAAGGAAATGATTCCTGCCATCCTTTGGGATCAGTTATCTCAAGAAAGAAACTATTCACGGTGGCATGAATGCAGCCATCTTGCTATAATTATGTCTTCCTAATGTCACTGAATCAGAGACATGACCAACTGCCTTGACCTACAATCTAGTTAAACTATCATTGGCAAATTCTTGCTTTAAAATTTCTTCATTTTGCAAGTTTAGTGTCTCTTTATTCTTTTCTATTGACTAAAAGTGGTGCTGTTCATAGTGACATGATTTTAAAAAAAGTAAAAGTACTTAAAAATGAAAATATCAATCCATCATTCGTGGAGTAGGGTCTGTGAGACAGTAGACCAATTTCTCATGGAGAATGTTAGAAGGAAGAAAAAGTGAGGAATGGGCAGAAAACTGGTCCTATAGCCTAATATAGAGGGCAGTTTATTTGTCTAAGTCAAAAGCAAAACAGCAAGGTAAACATCAGAAGTACTGTTACATTAATATAAATATCAACACACACAGTACAACAGGTACACTCACCAACCAAACAGAATGGATACTGGCTATCATGGGAGTGGGCTGCCAGATGTCTGTTGATGTGCTGGGGGACTACCCTTTGGTTGCTGAATAACATGCATGTTTGGGAGTCTCGAAAGAGAGCCATGATAGAGGAGGGGAGGGAGGAACATTGGGAGTGAGGGGAAGTATGGGATCAGCAACTATTGACCAACTAGTGGGAAGTAATTTATTATTTTAGCAGTTGCTATGCCCACATGGTTCATGCTGTTTGTCAACTCTAATACAAAGTATGATTCACTCATACTCAGGCCAGAAGGCAGCAGAATGAGTTCTAAGGAGCTGGAAGAATGGATTGGTAACACATCTGTGGTGAGTGGTATGTATGACACACGTTATGAGCAGTCACTATCACTGGGTCTGAACACAGGACAGCAGGGCCTCCTCCCTGGTACGCAACTTACTAACACATTTCTTGTCCCTGACAAGGATCTGCAGTGGGAAGGAGCCCTAACAAGTAGTCAGGCCTGGCAAACAGAGAACATTATTGGATGCCGGATGGTTGGCCCTAGGACTCCCAAATTCTAGATCTCAGAGCATGGTGAATATGAAGTCTCAGTCCCATTAGATCACTGCCTGGGATGAATTAAACATGCCCTGTCTTGATTGTTCAGAAATCCAGAGTAAGGTTGAGGCCTCGGAGGTGGAAATCCATGTGCCCAGCTATAGAAAGATAATGAAGGTAGGAGCTGAGATTTTATCTGAACAATTTTCCTCAACCTGTAGAAATGATCAACAAACCCTTTAAAAACCACAGGTCTATCCCATCTCAAACAATTTGCAATATGTGTTACTTATCACAAATTATCCCAAAGAATAAATTCAATAGTATCATGCTAAAGAATTGTTTTAAGTCTCAAATGAGACTATTATAAAATTTCTACCCTGACACATAGCAAATATCTAGTAAATATTATATAATATATAATAAATGCATGTTTATATAAATGTCTAACAAAGAGATCGTGTTTCCCACTTTTATCATAGAGAAGTTCTATGAATATGTAGTTGATTTGAGCTAAATAAAAAAATCATTGAGAGTAAGATGATAACATACTTGACAAACATGCATATATTGACAAGGCGGCAGTCCCTAATTGAGCAATTCCTAAGCTCCATGCTTTTGCATTATACTGCTTACATACATTAAACACAGCAAAACTGTCGGTATCACTAATTCTGGAGATCATGTGTGCAGTGTTGCATGTCATTCAACTGACAAACAATTGGCAGGTAGCTCTTATAATAGCAAGATGGATTCGTGTATGGGATGTGTTGATTGCTTATGTCAGTCCCTTTAAACTATAACAGCAGTTGTAATTAGAGCTGTAAATCTCTTCTAACTATAATTAGATTACTATTTATATCCATTGTCATTTTTTAAACAGCCTGAGACAGTACTGTGGAGCTAGAAAAGTTGTGGAGGGAGGTGGCCATGTGGTTTCCTTAAAATAATAATCGCTGTTAAGAATTACTTGCATGCTGCTTCATGAGTTTAAATACCGAGTCCCAAGAAACTATTTCAGAGAGGTGGCTCCATGAATCCTTAGTGTCTGTGAAGGAAGTGTGTCCCCCAAGGAGCAGCCCTAGTCTTTTCAAGGGCTGCCCTAAGATAGATCATGCAACCAATAGTTATATCTATCTGTACTTATGAGAACAAAATGGGGAGAGAGGATGTCTGCATGATAGAAAACAGTTCTGTATCTTACATCTCATTAAGTATCAGTTCCCTCTTAAAGCATCATTTCATTAACACCATAACTCAGTGACACAGTAGAATCATGCTGAAAATACATTGCTCATTTAAGATGCTGCCAGGTTGCTGAAGGCACTGGACAGGGTTCTCAACCCTTTACCTTCCTCTCTTCAATCGTCTTACAAAGGTTTAATAAATACATAAGCCACAATGAAGTCAGGCTGGTTTCACATTCAGGAATATTGTAATAAATAACTCTTGGGCTTTATGATAACCAGTGGCAATATTCTGAATCTAGGCAAGAAATAAAATATGTGCTACCTGGCATGTGGGATATGCTGGGTCCTCCACCTTTTCGCCCCATAAATCCTTTAAAAATTTGAAGTGTATTTTATCCTCTTAAACAGGATGGTCAATAAACGAGACCAACTAGAATCGTTTGATGCCCAGCTGAAGATCTGCTCATTAAGCGATGGTGAAGGAGAGGAATGAATGGAATCAGGGCATTCACTCCTCTGAACGGACATGAACGCATCACCAGCATGGGAAGAGGAGGTGTGTCTCTTCTGGCATGAACACTGTGGGGCCTTCAGTAAAGTATTTTACTACTCTGGCCTTCTTCACATTCATTTCCATTTCCCCATCTGGAAAATGAGAACATTATACTAGATGATCTTTAAAGCATTTTCTAGGGCTAAAATCTGATTATTATCTCTAAAGTCTGTGAACTCCTGTTTCCAGATTTAATATGTGGTAAAAGTCTCAAGTTGCCTATTTTAAGAAAAGTATGCTAGCTAGTGATATAACTTTTCCATAGTGCAAATGGAGCAGAGGTTGCAAATACTGACACTTTGTTTTTTTTTAAAAAAGTAAGCGATTAAATTACTAGAAGAAAACATAAGTTATTTCTAAAAATATAATCTTGGAAAACAGAAGGCTCCCACTAAGTAGGGCACATAACCTAAAAGACAAAGAGGAAAAGCTGCCAAATCTTATATGATTCTTTTAAAAGCTGCTTTTTTTTTTTTTTTTTTTTTTGAGATGGAGTCTCGCTCTGCCTGGCGTGATCTCGGCTCACTGCAAGCTCCACCTCCCGGGTTCCCGCCATTCTCCTGCTTCAGCCTCCCGAGTAGCTGGGACTACAGGAGCCCGCCACTACGCCTGGCTAATTTTTTTGTATTTTTAGTAGAGACGGGGTTTCACCGTGTTAACCAGAATGGTCTTGATCTCCTGACCTCATGATCTGCCCGCCTCAGCCTCCCAAAGTGCTGGTATTACAGGAGTGAGCCACTGCACACCACACCCGGCCTAAAAACTGCATTCCATATGGTGAGAAACACTAAGAAAATATTTTAAATGACAAACCAGGAAAAAAACTGCAATGCATATAGCAACAGGCCAATTATATTCATGCACAAAGAGTTCTTTAAAATGTACAGAAATCAACAACCAAAATTGGGCAAATACAATTAAAGGCAGTTTATAGCAAAATAAATATAAAGGGTCAATGAACAGTAAAAATATCATCAGACTCGCTGATGATTGAAATAATGCAAATTTGAACAAATGTAAGATTTCATTTTAAATCTATTGTATGTCAATTATTTTCAAGGTTTTATTATTCTTAGTGATTGGCTAGATATTCTCATGCTCTTAATATGGTGCATATTACCATGAAACTTCTTAGGAAAGCAATTGAATCATAGTTATCAAAGTTAAAGAATCTACTTTTGATTAAAAAATTCGAACTTTAAAAATGTGTCCTGTAAAAAATACTACCACAAGATTGCAAAGGTACATTTTGGGGCCAAGTGAGATTTTATATATATATATATATAT
>NW_016827765.1:211649-251275 GCF_001698545.2 Rhinopithecus bieti
CAAAGTCTTTCTCTGTTGCCAGGCTGGAGTGCAGTGGCATGATCTCAATTCACTGAAACCTCCACCTCCAGGGTTCAAGTGATTCTCCTGCCTCAGCCTCCCAAGTAGCTGGGACTACAGATGCGTGCCACCATGCCTGGGTAAATTTGTATTTTTAGTAGAGGGGGGTTTCACCACGTTGGCCAAGATGATCTCGATCTCTTGAACTCGTGATTCACCCACCCTGATCTCCCAAAATGCTGGGATTACAGCTGTGAGCTACTGCACCTGGCAGTGATAATACGTTTAAGTAAAAGGATGCTAATTGAACCACTATGTATGAAACACTTCTACTCCAATGTCTTTCTGCCATTATAAATTATGTAAACATTTAAGGACTAGTAAAATAAATTGTGCACCTTTATATAATGAAATATTCTGCTGTTGTTAAAAACATAGAGGTAGATTTAAATGTGATAAAATAGTTAACATATTGTTAAAAAAAAAGCATATTCATTATACATTTTAACCCCTACTGTTATAAAAGAAATATACACCCATTCTTGCATAAATATAGGTATATTTTGTAGGAAAAACAACATATTTAAATGGTTATATAGAAAGAACAGCATTGTGGGGAGAGAGACTTTTACAGTATTATAATATACTTTTCAGTGCTGTTTTAATTTTTTTCTTATAATTTTACTAAGCTGCATTAGGTGTGTAGAAGAAACAAAGTTTAAAAGCAACATGATGGGGAAAAGAATCATTGATTTAGAGAATATCAGTTATCTATGGAGGAAATCTGAGTGTCAGAAGGAGTCTCAAAATCCTCTCATTTACATTTGTTATGGAGAATTATTTGAAATTAAAGGACTGATAATTATCCAGAAAAAGCAAATATGAAGCCACCATACCCAGGACACACAAAAACACACACATACACATACATGCACACACACACACACACACACACACACGCATCTCAAAATTGATGGCAGAGGTATCTATTGAATCCCAGTAGCCTTTTTCCACCTGTCCAAGTCCTAGCACAAGATCCTTCCTGTCAAGCATTCACATAAAGAAAGAGCTGCTTTATGCAGCACTGGTACAACCCCCGATTAGAAGATAAACACTGACCATGAGGTTTCTGAGGGACGTGTTTCTTTGGAAATACAAGATTAAACCAAGTCATTTTAAAATTAAATTTTTATGGCTAAAATTTATTTGGATGAAACAGATGATGAGAAAAAGATCCCAATTACTCAACAGATAATAATGCCCTCCTCTTGATGAGCTTTACTACAGACTTAGCCTAATGGTAATGAAATATTCATAAAGGTGTGTCCATCGGCGAGCTCTGCATCTTGATATCAGAGAGAGTCCTGGAGCCAGAAATCCTGGAATTTGATCTCTGTCTTTGTCTTTATTGCTTAGTCATGTCACTAAACCTCTCGAAGCCTCATCTCTGTTCTATGTATTGGAAACAATGATACATCCCCCAATGATTATTTCCAAACTTCCAACAGCTCACATGTAAAAAATTGCTTTAAATATTCCAAGTGTGTATTTATTTCTTTTTATTGACAGTTAGCTTTAGGAATCAAGAAATAAGCATCCAGATTAGAAAAGTCTGTATAAATTTTAATGTGGATATAAGATACTATATTCAAATAGCCAAACCATCATATCAGTTAGTGAAATCTTTTTATTAAATAATAAATCAATTGTTGCATCTACCACCTATTTGCTTTTAAAACTGAAGCTGAGGCCATTTAAAGTAAAAGACATATCAGTGATAAAATTGAAAAGCTAAGTCGAGACATTGGTGTAGAAAAAAAGACAATATATTTTAAAACCTGAAGTAAGGGAAGTGTGTTTGATGTGATAAAGTGGCATACATCTTAAATACAAATATTCGTAAATACTGGATTGAGAAAGTTCTGGATTTATTCCATTTAGTTTCTAAGAGCATGGGAAAATTGGCCAGCAAAAAGCATGAATTCAACATTCAACTTTGTATCTAGATGGTAAATAAAAATTTGCCCAAGTTAATTTGAATTCTCATACCACAAATTAAAGTATCCATTTGTATTGTGGGTCTAAGGAAAGTGAATGGTGAAATGTTCAGTATTAGAATTGGATTGACTCTGGATGGAGATGTCACATATTGGATGGTTAAAGTGTAGATTTGCTATGCTTAGATTTTCAGAACTACTCATCAATACAGCCATTAGCTGTGAGATGTGTTCAATGCAATTAATTATTAATAACAAAGAATCAAAGTTTGTGAATGACACACTTGTAATATAAGCTATCGCAGTGAAAAAAATCTGTATAATATTTTTATTATCATGCACTTGCATTCTCATATACCTTTCATGAGTAGAAAAAAATGTGAGAGAGTTTTAGCTAGAACATTGGAAATACCACATCAAAAAGTGTTACATAAGTAAATATTAAACTTGTAATTCAATAAAATGGAATAAAAATAAATTGAGCACTGCTCCTTTGACACATGATCTTGCTTGAATAAGAGTAACATGAGGCAGTCTGGACACCTAACAAGACTTTTTTTCAGACCCATTCTATGAGAGGGCGACTTGCCAGGTCTGCTTACTCTTGGTTCGTTTGATGTTCACTCAGTTCGGAAGACATGCATGCAAATAAATACGCCATTTCACATGAGGGGTATGGCCCTGAAAATGATACCACTGTCTTAGCCCTTTCAGATTTCTGTAACAAAATATTGTGAACTGGTGATTCTTAACCAATAGAAATATATTTCTTACAGTTCTGGAGGCTAGAGAGTTCGAGATGAAGGCACTGGCAGATTCAGTGTCTGGTGAGCGCGACCTTCTGGCTCATAAATGGCATCTTCTCATTGTGTCTTCACATGGTGGAGGAGGAAAGGCAGCTCTCCAGGTCCTTTTTTATAAGGGCACTAATCCCATTCATAAAGGTTCTCTTTATGATCTAATAACCTCCCAAAGGCACTACCTCCTAATACCATCACATTGGTGATTCAGTTTTCAATATGTGAATTGGTGGTCGGGCAGTGCACAAATATTTAGACAATTTTTGGGGGACATCAACCAACCCAGTTCTATAGGGTGTCATAATAGAATTGTCCCTAAAGTATTGCATTTTTCCCAGTCATAGATTCTCCCAGCTGTAGTTCATGTAACAGTTGGGAAATCTTTCCAGAGTGCAGCTATATGAACGAAGCACTTTCTAATGTCAGTACACGTCTACCAATTTTTTATTGCCTACTGTACTTTTCATCTGCATAATGAGCCATCTCTTGAAGGTATCACAAGTTTCCAAGAGATTGACATTTTTACAGATATAATGCTAATCTTGTGGTAGATTCAATATCATAACTTTTATCAAGTTTTATGAGCCAAAACTGCTCACCAGAACATAAGCAAATGGCAAAAGGAGAGGCCCAGAATAATGAACAAAACTCATTGCATTTAACTCAAAAATTTTTGAAAGCACTGATTGGCTGAGAATTTACAACGGTACTCACAAATCATTGCAGGGAGTGTTATAAGAAATACATAAGATGTAATGGATATATATGTGTGTAAATATACATATGTATATAGGCTACATATATAATTTTATATATAGATTATATATTTTATAGAGATATAAAGATTTTATATTACCATATAATTCATATACTTTTTTTCAGAAACAAACACCATTTGAATAAATCCATTTATATGTGGCCATATTAGCAAGTACTTATCCTCATTAATACCCAAAGAACTCCATGACCAGACAGAAGGATTAATTGAGTATGGTATTTTGGGATGAATTACATGTAAACAATGAACAGTTAATTCAAGCACAAAAAAAACTATACACCACAAACAATAAACAACAAGTAGATGATTTTAATCTTCCTCACCTAGATTTTGGAAAATCTTTAAGCATATGTATCTTAAAGAAGCATTCAAATAAGATTGTCTATGTCTTCTGCTTGAACTGTCCTGGTTTTTATTAAAATAATGCAAAGGGTGTAAGTAGAGAATATATGTGGGTATACTTTTTTCTAAGAAGGTTTTTAACAACTGTATCCATTTAGAACACCTATAGATATTATTACTATCTACATTTTGATTGACATTTACACATGGGTATCTAATGATCATCTTAACAGGCCACACAGCCACTTGCCAAAACCAAAATAAATTTGTTGACCCTCCCATATCCACACCTATTCCTCCTAGTATGTGATACCACCACACTCTCAAGTTGCTGAAACCAGACAAGGAGTCACACGTAATTTCTCTGCAATTTCTCTGTAATTTCTCACCAAGTCCTATGTACTCCTCCTTCAATATATCCTATCAGTATGCTCCCATTTTTCTACCACTGTAGGCCAAATCACCATCATCTCTTTCCTAGACTACTCTGGGTACTCCTACCTGGTCCTGCATTTTTCTATTATTGCCTTTCTGTGATCCATTCTCCATAGAGCAGCCCAGTGATCTATGAAGCATAAATCAAACTATGTCACTCCCTTGCCTAAAATCCAAAAATGGTCTTCCATCACAATTGAAACCACATCTAAATTTCTTATCATGGCTCATAAAGCACTGCAGAGATTGAATCCTGCTGACTTCTTTGCTCTTATCACAGAAGGCTTCCCCTCACTGCTTTTGGGTAACAACCATAAAGTTTGAGTTTTGGTACCACAAACGTTCTCATCCTTTCAGAAAAGACAAAATGCATCTACCTATCATTTTCCAACCTTACAAAATCTAAGGGGAGAAATTACCAATGAACTAAAGAACTACATAGCTATCTTTTTCCCTCTGATTCAAGTACTTTAAAAGCCCTTGTTTTTCCCTAGAGAATGCTCCCAGAACAATATTATGCTTTATGTGTCCTTTGAGTTTTGACCGCTCTAAGTAGAACAGTCAGATCTGTGTTGCTTTATCAAGCCTCTTTGTAAAAATGGCCTAGTTCTTTTATATACCCTGCTAGATTTTTTATATGTGTTTGTGAAAAGCAAAGGAAATATTACATCTAAATGTCAGAGTCTTGCTGCTACACTTTTGAATCACTGCCATTCAATGCACTATTTTAGTCATTTTGTGATAACTTAATTGCTTTAGCAACACTAGAAAGTTCACTTCTTAGTAGGTAACAACTTCTCCTATAATCCCAATCTTAGAAAAATAATTGTTTGATAGGACACAGCAGATATCTTACTGCCTTGAATCTACTATGTCTTTTAGGTTCCCAAGATTTGGAAAATTAAAAAAACAAAAAACAAAAAAAACCTTTAGTGATTTGGCCAAACTCAGACAAAAAAAAATTTTTTTAAATCCATATAGATCATGAAACTATTGCATACCCAATGCCTGTTAGCAAATGTTATTTTCATGCATTAAGTGTAAATGAATCAGAGACATATAAACTAAATCCCCTTAAAGAGCATATAAGTTTAAAATGGAAGGAGCGATGCCTTTTGGAAAATATGATTTCCAGCACAACCCAAACATTTTATAATAGCTTGGGCTGTTAAACAATGTGAAAGTACATTTGAATTCGTCCACTCCTCTGAACATTCAATATGAAAAAAGTCTCTCACTTTATAATCAGAAGAAAATTCTCAAAGGTCTCAGATTGGGCCTTTGATTTGATATTTCTAGTATGCAAATCACTAAATGTTATTTTAGAAGATTATGATAGAGAATGCCTGTTCATTTATTCTGAAAAGGTACTATACACACATATGTTAGCACCTTCCCAAAACAGAGACCAACCTTTAAAGGAGGTGAATAAACACACAGTATTATGAAACACTGAGGAGTGGAAAATTTTGCAGAGAAAATTAAGGGTAATTTGATAAACTACCAAATTTCAGAGTTTGGGAAACTGAATTTGAATTTGATGTAAGTTTAAATGTTGACTATACCTACCAGGCATAAATGTATCTAGCTGGCTTAGATCCCAAAATAGAAAAGATTGTCAGAAAGGACAAATTTGCCATACTTGTTTTGAAAACTAAACTGAAGTCTTCTCTTAAGGCCAAGCTTTCTAGAGTTCTCTGAAAGGCTTAGTAAATTTGCAATCCTGTAGTTCATGTGATTCTATTGAAATCCCCACTGGGGTAAGACTTGTGAGCTTTTGATATTCTGATCTTCCAGTTTTCTTTACCATGATAAGAAGGGAAGATACTGGCATCCATGCTCACCCATTCAACTATTTTGGATGCATTCTCATGCAGTATTTGCTTTGGTTTTTTTCTCTTCTTTTTTTCCAAAACAGTTTTTGACCATTTTCATGCCCCTTGCAAGAGATGTTGTATTATAAAATATGGGAACAATAGAAGATATAATCATTATTAATGGGCATATTGATTTCCCAGTCTACTGAAATTCCAGGAAGGCAGGAAACCATCTTTGTCTCACTACCGATTTTACTGTGCTCACAGTGGGAAGATAATAAAAGGTTTTTGAAAGTAACCTCAAATCAAGACATAATCAGAATTAAATATTTTTGTGAATAGTGTCATGCAGAGAAGGAATCAAATTGCTCTCTCCTTCCCATACCCCTTATTTCCTTTCTTTCTTTCCTTCCTCTTTAGCATCAAAGATAGAAATTGGCCACTGTGTCTTCCTGTAAATCTTTAAACTTTATAGACAAATTCATTCATGTATCCACTGAGAGCTTAGGGTTCAGGCTGCCACTCTAATTTCACTCTCATCTGTCAGACAGGGTGTTTGAAATATCAATTTTAATGAATCCCTTGCCTCATGTCCATGAAGAAACTTGTAGTTAATCCTACTTAGAGTGATACCTAGTAGGGTTTTATTCAAAAGATCTATACATTTGTCAAATTGAAGACTATCCCTCAAATCATTTTCACTTCTTAAATGTTAGCTCACAAACCACAGGCAAGTCGAATTTCAGTATAGAAGAAAGTAGATAACGGAAAATCTATTTGTCCAGCAATTCTAATGCTGCTAAACTTCAAACCCTAAGTGGCATGGTGCTTAAAACTGAACTTTTAATTCTTTGGTTTTTTAAAAGCTGAATTTTAGAAATTATAAAGTTTGGTGGGGAATGGATCAACTATTGGTCAAGTTAAATTATACACTCAGCAGTTTTATACTGAAAATTTGGCAACTGGCGATGGAAATGGATTTCATTGTATAAAAACCTATGCAAAGCTTCCACATTAATTTTCTATGTTTATTAATTGATTGTAACCATATTTCTGTATCTGACTAACTAGACTAACACACACCATGTACCTGCTAGTGCATATGCATAGAGAAATTGGATAACAAATAATGAATGTCATCTTTTACACAGTTCTATTATAAGACAATGTAAGTTAACCTTTAACTCTAACCAATCCTTTTGCTCTAATTATAATAATATGCTTTAGGTGGATAAATTAATTTGAAATGGCAATGGGTAAATTATTTAGTAATTTTCCATGGAAGAATCTCTAGGAAAAGTAATAAAATTGATTAAAATTTAAAATTATTATTTTAAGGCCAAAATTTTAATAAATTTGTTGGCATCCACTTTCATCTTTTTATTAACTACTCAATTCAAGGAAGCATGCTGAATAGCTACACTTACAGGTATTGGTTCAATATAAAACATGACATGGGGAAATGTAAACTAAAAGAGAAAACCTAAATAGACATTTGATTTATGTATGACAGGTAATAGTGTATTTAACTGACTTGACTATACCTTTAATTATTATCAGTAGGACCAGTGAAAAAATTCTCTATTCTCATTTTCCTATCTGATTTTTATATTTTGGAATTTCATAAATAATAATTATGAGTTGTATTACTTGACTTGTTTGAATGATTTCTTACTAACATTCTGAGAAACTAGGCTTTGTCTTTAAAATTCTATATATTATTATTGATCTTATAAATACCTATATTACACATAGATATAGAAATTCAGTATATATTATAGATATAATTTAAAACATTGCAAACCAAAAACATGTTCACCATTGTACTTTCTATCTTCTAGTTTCTTTTTTTCTTCATTCATTTCTTAGTCTATTTGCTCTTCCCAACCTTTTATTCATTTACATTTCTTGTTCCATTCCTTTCTTTTTTTCCTTTATTTTGCAAAGCAATATCATCCCAGAGGTCCATATCTTAAGTCACACCAGAGCTACCTGGATTTAGGACTAGGGAAATCAAAGCCACAAAATTCTGGCAAGCCATTGGAAATGTCATCTAGAAACTTCAAATGAAATAAATGCCTAAAACCTGGCTTTGAACTCTGAGACCAGAAACTTTAACTTCCAAAGGAGGTGGAGATACTGACAAGTAATTGAATTTGAAGACTTGCTCTGACTAGCAAAAAATTTTGGAGAAGGCTTTGGCTACTGAAAGTGACTATGATGTTTGTTGCATGCAGAGACAAATTAAACTGGCTCATTGTTTAGGTTTAACAAGTTCCTCCTCAATTTAGTTCAACAGTTTACATACATACACAAACCCGAATATGAAACTGCACATTAGAAATGAAAACTACACATTAGAAATTTGGAATTAAATTATCTGCAGATTCTAATGCCTGTGTTTGACTTCCTAGCTAAACATTGTCTTAAAGTTGGGTAACATCCACCCACTCCACACAATGAGACTTGAAAAGCCTTTTCCAAGGGTTTCTTAAATTAATGGACTTTATCTTTTATAAGCAGTTTTAGCTTCACAGCAAAACTGATCAAAGGGTACAGAGATTTCCCACGTATCCCTACCCTGCGCATACCCCCCTCGCCCCATTATCCACATCCCTCCACCAGAATGGTGTATTGGTTATGACTGATGAACCTGTATTAAAATACCATTACCACCCAAAGACCACATTAGGGTTCACTCTTGGAGTTCTACATTTTAGGGATATGGACAAATGTATGACATGTATCCACCGTTATAGTATCATACCACATAGTTTCACTGCCCTCAAAATCCTCCGTGCACTGCCTATTCATCCCTTACTTTTCCCTAACTCCCATCAACCACTGATTTCTTTTTTTACTGTCTCCCTAGTCTTGACTTTTCCAGAGTGTCATGTAGTTGGAATCATACAGTATGTAGCCTTTTCACATTGGCTTCTTTTACTTAGTAATATGCATTTAAGTTTCTTCCATGACATTTCATGGTCTGACAGCTCATTTCTTTTTAGTGCTGAATAATATTCCCCTTTCTGGGTATATACCACAGTTTATTTATCCATTTACCTACTGAAAGACATTTGGATTCCTTTAATGCTTTGGCAATTAAAAATAAAGATGCTATAGATCTGTGTAAGTATTATGGTAGACACAAGTTTTTAACTCCTTTAGGTAAATACCAAGGAGCATAGTTAATGGTAAGTATTGTAAGAGTATATTTAGTTGGGTAAGAAATCATCAAACTCTCTTCCAAAATGTCTGTACTATTTTGTATTCCCAAAATCAGTGAAGGAGAGTTCTGGTTGCTCCATATTCTTACCAGCATTTGACATTACTGGTGTTTCTGTTTTGGTCATTCTACTAGGTGTGTAGTGGTATATCACTGTTGTTTTAATTTGCCTTTCTCTGATAATTTTTGGTGTGAAACATCTTTTAATATGCTTATTTGCCCCATTCTTTGGCAAACACCAAAGAAGTATGTCCTTTTTGGTGAGGTGTCTGTTAAGGCCTTTGCCCCTTTTTTAAATGAGTCGAGTTCTCACCCTGTTGCCCGGGCTGGAGTGCAGAGTAGCATGATCACGGCTCACTACAGCCTTGAACTCCTGGGCTCAGATGATCCTCCTGCCTCAGCTTCCTGAGTAGCTGGGACTACAGGTGCACACCATCATGCTGGAATAATTTTTAAAAATTTTTTTAGAGACGGGATCTCATTATGTTTCCCAGACGGTCTCAAACTTCTGGCCTCAAGCAATCCTTCTTCCTGAGTTTTCTGGGTCACTGGGATTACCAGCATTAAGTCACAGGCCCAGTTCCTGGCCCATATCTTAATGGAGTTTTTTTTATTGTTGCATTTTAAAGTTCTTTGTATATTTTGAATAATAATTTTTTATCAGATGTGTCTATTGCAAATATTTTCTCCCAGTCTGTGGCTTGTCTTTTGATTCTCTTGACAATGCTTTTCAGAGACACAAAATTTTTAATTTTAATAAAACTCAGCTTATCAATTATTTCTTTCATAAATCGTGCCTTTGGTGTCTATCTAAAAAGTTATAGCCAAACCCAAGGGCACTTTCATTTTATCCCATGTTATCTTTTAGGTGCTTTATGGCTTTCCTTTTTGTATTTTGGTGTGTAATACATTCTGGGTTAATTTTTTTGAAGAGTATAAAGTCTGTATCAAGATTCACTTTTTTGCATGCAGATGTACAGTTGTTCTACCATGATCTGCTGAAAATACATCTTTTCTCCATTATGTTGCCTTCACTCCTATATCAAGGTTAGTTGGCTATATTTATGTGGGTCTGTTTCTAGGTTCTTTATTCTGTTCCATTGACCTAATTTTCTATTCTTTTAATAATATCACAGTGTCTCTTGATTACTGTAGCTTATAGTAAGTCTGGAAATCAGACAGTTTCAGTCTTCCAACTTTCTTTTCCTTCAATATTGTGTTGGCTACTGTGGATGTTTTGCATCGACACATAAATTTTAGACACAGCTTGCTGATATCCACAAAGTAAGTTGCTGTAATTTTGATTTGGGTTGTACTCAATCTATAGATCAAGTTGGGAAATACTGACATCTTGGCAATATTGAGTCTTCCTATCCATGAACATGGAACAGATTTCCAATTATTTATTTCTTTTCTGATTTTTTTATCAGCATTTTATAGTTTTCTTCATATAGATCTTGCACATATTTTGTTAAATTTATACCAATGTCGATAGCATTGTATTTTTAATTTCAAATTGTACTCATTCATTACTTGTATATAAGAGAACAATCCACCTTTGTATATTAACCTTGCATCCTGCAACCTTACTATATTTTATTAGTATCAGAAGTTTTGGGGAATCATTTTTGTTTTTTTAAATCAATTCTTTTGTTTTCTCATCAATTCTTTTTGGTTTTCTACACAGATGATCATGTCATTTGTGAAGAAAGAGACTTTTATTCTTCCTTCTTAATCAGCATACATTTATTCCTTTTCATATCCTATTGCATTAGCTAGGAATTTTAGTACAGCATTGAAAAGGAATGGTGTGGGGGGCATGCTTTTTTGTTCCTGTTCTTAACAGGAAAGTTTCTAGTTTCTCACCATTAAGAAAAATGTTCGAGGCCAGGCGTGGTGGCTGAAGCCTGTAATCCCAGCACTTTGGGAGGCCGAGACGGGTGGATCACGAGGTCAGGAGATCGAGACCATCCTGGCTAACACGGTGAAACCCCGTCTCTACTAAAAAATACAAAAAACTAGCCAGGTGAGGTGGCAGGCGCCTGTAGTCCCAGCTACTCGGGAGGCTGAGGCAGGAGAATGGCGTGAACCTGGGAGGCGGAGCTTGCAGTGAGCTGAGATCCGGCCACTGCACTCCAGCCTGGGCGACAGAGCGAGACTCTGTCTCAAAAAAAAAAAAAGAAAAATGTTCTATGGGGTTTTTGTAGATTCTTTTTATCAAGTTGAGGAAGCTCCCCTCTTTCTAGTTTGCTGAAAGTTGTTTCATTATAAATGGCTGTTGGAATATGTCAGATGTTTTTCCTGAATCTATTGATATAATGTAATTTTCCTTTTTTAACTTGTTCACATGACAGATTACATCAGTGAATTTTCAAACATTAAACTAGCCTTAAATACCTGGGATAAATCCCACTTGGTAGTGGTGTTTAATTCTTTTTATACTTTGTTAGATTTGACTTTTTTTGCATCTATGTGCATGAGAAATATTGGTCTCTAGTTTTCTTGTAATGTCTTTATCTGATTTTGTTATTAGGGTAATGATGGCCTCATAGAACAAGGTAAAAAACATTTTATCTGCTTCTATCTTCTGAAAGAGATGGTAGATAATTGGTATAATTTCTTTCTTAAATTTAAGTTGGTAAAATACACTAGTGAACCCATCTGGGACTGGTGATTTCTGTTTTGAAATTGTTTTAATTATTAAGTCAATTTATTTAATAGGTATAGGTCTATTTGACTGTCTATCTTGTAAGTTTTGGTATATTTTGTCTTTTAAGGTATTGGTCTATTTCATCTAGGTTATCAAATTTGCAGGCATAGACTTGTTCATAATACTATATAAATTAATGTATAATTATATATGTATATAAGTAAATAAATATAATAAAATTTCTTGCTTATCCTTTAATGTCAGTGGTATCTGTAGTGATGTTCCCTTTTTATTTATAATATTTCTCTCTCTCGGTCTTTTAGTTAGGTTGACAAGAGACTCATTGATTTTACTTATTTTTTCAAAGAATCAGCTTTTGGCATTGTTGAATTTCTCTACTGATTTCCTATTTTCAATCTCATTGATTTCTGCTCTAATTCTTATTAGTTCTTTTCTTTGCTTACTTTGGATTCAATTTGCCCTTCTTTATCTAATCTGCTAAGGTGGGAATTTAGATGATTTATCTTAGATTATTCTTCTTTTCTAATAAACCTATTCAATGCTATAAATATCCCTCTAAGCACTGCTTTCACTGCATTCTACAAATTTTAATGAGTTGTGTTTTCATTTTCATTTAATTAAAATATTTTTAAATTTCTCTTAAGAGTTCTGCTTTGCAATATTTAGATTCTTGTTTAATCATCTAGTATTTTGTTATTTTCTAGGTTAATTTCATTATGCTGTGAGAGCAGACATTGTATAATTTCTATTTTTTAAATTTGTTAAGGTATGTTTTATGGTCCAGGATGTGGTCCATCTTGGTGAATGTTCCATGTGAGTTTGAGAAAAATGTGTATTTTGCTGCAGTTGAATGAAGTCATTTATAAATGTTAATTATATGCAATTGATAGATGGTGTTGTTGAGTTCAATTCTGCCCTTACTGATTTTCTGCCTGTTGGATCTGTCCATTTCTGATAGAATAGGTGTTGAAGTTCTCAACTAAAAAGTAGTGAGTTTGTCCATTTTTCCTTACAGTTCTATCAGTTTTTGTCTCAGGTAGTTTGATCCTCTATTGTTAGGTTCAGGCACCTTAAAGATGATTATGTCTTCTTGGAAAATTACCCATTTATCATTAGGTAATGCTACCTTTTATCCCTGATAACTTCCCAGGCTCTGAAGTTTGCTCAATGTGAAATTAACATAGTGACTCCCACTTAATTTTAATTGTTGTTGCTATAGTACATCTTTCTCAAGCCATTTACTTTTAATCTATGCTTCTCTTTATATTCAAAGTGAGTTTCTTATATAGAATACATATTTGAGTCTTGTTTTTTGATCCATTTTGCCAATCTCTGATTTGAAATTGGTGCATCTAGACCATTTATGTTTAAAATGATTATTGCTATAATTAGGTTAATATCTACTGTATTTGTTACTATTTTATATTTGCTGCCTGTGTTATTTTCTGATTTTATCTTCCACTCCGTTATGCCTTTTGTGGCTTCAACTAAGCACTTTATATTACTCCATTTTCTCTCCTTTCTTAGGATATCAGTGATACTTCTTTTTTTAGTGGTTTGCCTAGAGTTTACAATATACATTTACAAACAATCCAAGTCGACTTTTAAATAACACTATACCACTTCACAGGTTGTGTGGTTGTATGAACATATAAATAATATCAATTCCTTTCTCCTTCTGTCCCTTGTTTTATTATTGGCTTTCATTTCACTTATAGATAAGCATATACAAGTATGTGCTATATACAGATACATATATACACACATTTATATATACATATATTCGTACGTAATAAAATACAATACCACTATTATTTTTAACAAATTATTTTGTTAGATCAATTAACAGTAGTTGATTTAACAGATAACAAGAGTAAAAGAAATTTCTATTTACCTTCATTTATTCTTTATTTCATGCTATTCCTTTCCTTATATAAATCTAACATTTAAACCTCTATCATTTTCTTTTAACAATTTCTAAACAATTTCTTTTAACATTTCTTTCAAGGCAAGTCTATAGGCAAAAAATTCCTTCCATTTTTGTTTGTCTGAAAACTCCTGTTTCTTCTGCACTTTTGAAGGACAGTTTCACAGAGCACAAAATTCTAGGTTGGTGGGTTTTGTTCTCTCTCTTAACACTTTAAATATTTCACTTCACTCTTTTCTTGCTTGCATGGTTTCTGAGTAAAAGTTGGATAAAATTCTTACTTTTGTTTTTCTATAAGTATATATACCTCTCCCATACTACTTGTTTCAGGATTTTTAAAACATATTTGATTTTCTGTAGTTATAATAATATGCCTAGGTGTATTTTTTGGCATTTGCTCTGCTTGAGCTTCCTAAACCTGTAGCTTCTTATTTGACATTAATTTAGGAGAAATTCTCAGTCATTATTGTTTCTAATATTTCTTTTGATTCTTTCTTTCTTTCTTTTGATTCTCCTTCCTTCCTTCCTCTTTCCTTCTTTCTTTCCTTCCTTCCTTCCTTCCTTTTTCTTTCTTTCTTTCTTTTTCTTTCTTTCTTCTTATTCTTCTGACATTCCTATTCCATGTATGTTACAACTTTGGTAGTTGTCTCACAGTTCTTGGATATTCTGATTCTTTCTTTTTAAATTTAGAGTTTGCTATTAAGAAACCCCCTCACTCTGAGAAATTCTTTCCTAGGCCATGTCCAGTCTACTCATAAACTTATCAAAGTTGTTCCTAATTTCTATTACAGTGTTTTTGATCTCTAACATTTTATATTGGTTCTTAGAATTTCCCGCCTACATACATGACCCATTTGTTTTTGCGTGCTGTTCTACTTCATCCGTTAGATCTCTTAGCACGTTAATCATAGTTGTTTTAAATTCACCATCTGGTAATTCCAGCATCCCTGCCATATGTAAGTGTAGTTCTGATGGTTGCTTTGTCACTTCATACTGTGGGGGTTTTTTGCCCTCTGGTTTGCCTTGTGATTTTTCTTCGTAGCTGCACATGATGTGCTGGGTAAAAGAAACTTCTGTGAGTAGGACTTTAGTCATATGATAGTAAGATGCGGGGAGGGGTGGGGATGAGTGTGCTAGAGTTCTATGATTAGGTCTCAGTCTTTCGGTGAGCCTGTGGCTCTGGACTGTGAACTTCATAACTGCTTCAGGCTTCACTTCCATAGGTGGGAGAGAATGGCTAGCGTGGGCTAGTGTTAGCTATTTCCTTTCTATATGGGCAGCGAGAGGTGGCTGGTGTTGGTGACTTTCCTTCACCCAGGTCAGCTTAGGCTCCGATAAAACCCCAGCAAATTAGGCTCTCGTTAACTAGCTTCTACTGAGGACAGACCTCGTCAAGAAGCAGGGAGTGCCTTCAGAATGGTTCCCTTTCGCCTCCCTCTGCTAGAAGCACTAGAAGCACTAGCTAATTCTTCTCAGATATTCACTGAAAGACCCAGGTCATGCTCCTAGAAGTAAAACTCACGAAAGTGCAGGGGCCCTTCTGCGACAGAGTCTCCCTGGAGTTTTTGACTTGCAGAGTTGTCCACACTGAGCCTCAAGCAATTCATCAATTACAGTTAAGATTTTACTATCCCAGCAATGGTGGTGACCATGGAACTATCTGCTTGTGATTCTACTCTGATAAATTATGATTCTCTGGATCTGCCCTTCTGTTTCCCCAATTTTGGGGTCAGCAGGTTGCCCTATGACTTCCCTTCTCCTACAGATCTAAGAAGAATTGTTAAATTCTTCTTAGTTTGTTCAACTTTCTACTTGGTTTAGGATGATTGGGTGACTTGCAAGCTTCTTTTCCTAGGATTTTTCAATCCAGAGTGTAATATACCCTGCTGATTTCTCCTGTAAGATACATTAATTTAATCCAGGCATCTGAGATGTAAGTAAAACCTGATATAAGGCAGCAAATCTCTTCCATAATACATATGCCTTTTTTCTTCTAAGTATAACACATTTTTTATTGTCTAAGGCAACAACTTATTTTTCATTAGTTATATCAAACACTTCCACTTATTCAGACATATGAAATGGACATCAAATGAGCTTTCTTTTGTGTTATTACATTTTTTTTTAAATGAAGAGAAATTCCACTGTTACAGTAGGGACCTATAATTGGAAATGTCACCATATGTTAGCAACCAAGCTACTTATGAACCTATCTGTTCAGTTAAATGTCAGTTGTTGATTGGCTATGAACATGCTATGCAAAGAATCACATCCGTGTCTATGCTTCTGATTCTCATGCATATGGGAGGAATAAAACTTTTCAAGTAAATCCATTGTTCTGTGTTACACAGTTAATCTGCCAGTGATGAGAATAAAACAAATTATCAAGTTACTGATATGTAATACTTTGAAGCTCTACAGGACCTAGATTCTCTTAATAGTTTTTCTCAAAATAATATGTGTCTTATTTCCTTGAAGGAGTTTCTGACACTAGATTTTAATTTCTATATGGCCTCTGATGATGTTAAGATACTTAAACCAGGTGAGATTTAGCAGTCTGTTATGTCAGAAAGCCCCTGACCTCAACTCAAAACCATTGGTTAGCCTTAAAGAGTCAGCCATAAGCTATTGGCAAAAATAAATAAATAATTAAACAACTTCTTCATTCAAAAATCCACTGGACAAAGAATATATAGAGTCTTAGTGGTCTTTTTAAAATCCTGGTGGTGCTTGATTAGCTGAGGTCCACTAAAACATGGTTACTGAAACCATAAAATTTGGTAGTTGTTCTGGATTTTAAAATAGAAGTGTGTGATCCTGTTGCACTCCTCAAGGGCAGAAATTACAAGTCTGCTCTAATTAGTTGTAATCCAATAAAAATACATAATGGTAGCATTGTGTCCAACACAGAAGCCATGAGTAAGTGCCTCTCCTGTAATAAAAATCAGCAAAGAGAAGAAGGCAGAGTGCTGCTGATACCAGCACAAACTGCTCTCCTTCTCTGAAAGCACATGAAAGTAAAAATGTTAAAATATGTTAACTATTGACAAATCGGGCCGGGCATGGTGGCACATGCCTGTAATTCTAGCACTTTGAGAGGCCAAGGTAGGCAGATTACTTGAGGCCAGGAGTTCAAGACCAGCCTGGCCAATATGGCAAAACCCCATCTCTACTAAAAATAAAAAAAATTATACAGGTGTGGTGGTGCACACCTGTAATCCCAGCTACTCAGGAGGCTGAGGTGGGAGAATCGCTTCAACCCAGGAGGTGGAGGTTACAGTGAGCCAAGATCATGCCACTGCACTCCAGCCTGGGTGAGTAAAAGTGAGATTTCATCTCAGAAAAAAAAAAAAAAATTGTTGACAAATAGTCATAGGCTATTTGGAATGACTATCATACACTTATTATTATTTTCATTATTGTGTTCAAGTAAATCTTAGTTAAGTGTTTTTGCTTCTTTTACTTATGTATAAAATATTTCTGCATAATAAACACATTTATTACATAGCAATATTTCTGACAATCCATTATAATTCAGAAAGCATATTAACATTAAATTCAATTCTAATTCTACAATTTTAAATGAGTAATCTTCATGGGCCAGGTATTTCAGTAAAAAAGAAGTGGTATAAGATGATCCTTACAGGTGAAGACCTGGGGATGTCTTCATAGTAAACTATGAGACTCTGAATGTCTTGACCCTCTTACTTTAGCAAAGGCTAGAGTAAATTAAACAGTCAGATGTTCTGTTAGACAAGTGCAGATAAGAAGAAAAACAGTTTTGCTTCTACCATCTAATATCACTAATGATATCCTGCATTTTGCAGACAAAATCAGAGGTAAACTTAAGTTAGCTACATATATTTTATCTATACCTATTCTAAGAATATAACCATAGTGATTGTAGTTTCTACATCAAGGGTATTTGAGAGGAATAAGTGACCCAGGACATGTAAAGCACTCAGGACAAAGTTTGGCCTGGCACATGGTGAGATCTCAGTAACTCTTAATTATTTTTTATTATAAGAAGACCGAGATTACAAAATAATTATAGTTAAAGCAATTCAGACTTGTGATAAAGGCCAGAATGGCACCATGGAACTATGACCTTGGAGAAATATCCATGAGTATTGTTGGAACACTTGTTATACACATCTCTCCCTCAGGAGCTTAACTTAATAAATAAGGGGACAAAAGTCTGGCTCTTAACTCTGTCAAAGTCTATCATAAGACATTACTTTCATATCACACATGACAGTTCACCTGTATATAAGGACTCTTGTCCCCAAAGGACAACAGCCTGATACTGTAGTGAGAAAGAACACATACCCTGTTTGACCTTCTGCTGTAAAACAATTCAGTGTGGGTCAGGAAGAAGGAATGACAATTTTCATGCAGACTTGATAAAGTGAACTTATATTGAACCCATGGAAATTTCTGAATTTCATTTCAGGAATCACAGTCTAACAGCAGTACTTTAAGAATTTTCATTAACCATCGAGCCTATAGCCTCCCTTTAAAGCATTTAATGGTGTACTATTTATGACAATCAACTGGCATCAAAAAATGCTCTCCAGTGGAAGTGGTTGACCTTAATTTTAAACAGAAAAATACTAAAGAGAAAGTCTCCAGAGCTTGGTTCTGCAATACAATTTCTGTGACTTTGAGTTCAGAGATTGTGGCCAAAGCAAAGACACGATTAGGTTAGCACCTTTTAAATCAGGGATCCCTGTTTAACTTTGGATCTAGGTTTCTACCCCTGAGAGGGTTTGAGAAACCTTTGCTTACCATTATTTTCAACCTAACAGATTACTTCTAAACTTTAAAAGTAAATCACAGTAAACTAAACATTCTAGTCCCCCCCACTAAAGAAATAAATGAGACTATATGATAAAACAGAAGGGAGCGTATAGAAACTAATATTTTTTAACATCTGATATCTGCAGAAACCAAGATAGGCACTTACAAGTGCTACCATATGAAACACTCCAAATAATTTCTTAAAGAGGGATCTCATTAGCCTTGTCTTAGAAATCGGAAAACAGAAGTTCAGAGAGGTTAAGTAACATGGATCACTTCACAGAGCGACTTAATGGAGTATGTCCTGGGTTGAAATAAAAATGTGGAAAGTCTCCTCCTAGTTTTTCTACCATGCAGCAATATCTTTGGAAAGCAAATCACTCCCCTATGCCAATTTCTTCACCTTCAAAATAACGACATTGTGGCGAATGGATTCTAGGGTGGTCCTCATGTTCATGCCCTTGTGTGATCCTCTGCCCTGGAGCATGGGCAGGATCTAAGATTTACTTCCAAGAGAATACAGCAAGCAAACACAATAAGATGTACATCATTACATTGTATAAGACTGTAGCACTCATTATGTCACGAGATCCTCTCTTGATGGTTTTGAAGAAGCGAGCTGAAATGTGAGCTTCATCATAGGAAAGGTCATGCAGAAAGGAGCTGAGAGTAGCTTCTGGCCAAAAGCTAGCAAAAAAGTAAAGACCTGGGCCGGGCGCGGTGGCTCAAGCCTGTAATCCCAGCACTTTGGGAGGCCGAGACGGGCAGATCACGAGGTCAGGAGATCCAGACCATCCTGGCGAAGACGGTGAAATCCCGTCTCTACTAAAAATACAAAAAAATTAGCTGGGCGCGGTGGCGGGCGCCTGTAGTCCCAGCTACTCGGGAGGCTGAGGCAGGAGAATGGCGGGAACCCGGGAGGCGGAGCTTGCAGTGAGCCGAGGTCACGCCACTGCACTCCAGCCTGGGCAACTGAGCAAGACTCCGTCTCAAAAAAAAAAAAAAAAGTAAAGACCTCTGATAGGTTTTAAAGAACTGAATGCTGACAACAACCAGCTGAGCTTGGAATTAAATTCTTCTCCGGGCAGGCTCCAGATGAGAACCCAGTCTTTGCTAACTCTTTGCAGAGGACTTGGCGAAACCTTGCCCAGATGTCTGTGAAAATCCTGATTGTATTTAAAAATAAAGAAATGTATTAAAATAAAGAAATGTATCATCCCCCATAACAAAATGTCCAGATCTTGGGCAGATTTCAAGGTTAGTTGATTAAGCCATTAAGCATCAAGGATTCTATATCCTTCACAACTCCCTCTTCTCAGCTCAATTCCCCCAGTGTTCACAAAATGGCTGCAGCAGTTCCAGACTTCACATCCAAACCCAAGAATACCTAGGAGCAAAAAAAAAAAAAAAAAAAAGGCTGCCTCTTCTTTATGTCCCTCTTATGAGTAAATCTTTCCCAACATCACTCCCAGAAGAAATCCCTCATGTCTTACTGATTGGAACTAGGGTATGTGCCTACCTTTAAATTCTTTATTGTCCGAGGAATAAGGCCTAACAGGCATGATTTGTTTTTTACCAATCAGGACTTACCCCTAGATTTGAAAAGAGAGGGCCACATTTCACTGGGTCATAGTGGAGAGGCATGGACATGCCAACAACACTGAGTTTGGCCAGAAGGAAGAAATAAAGTGATTGAGGGTAGATCCACTGCCATCACAAAAGTCCCTTTGACTTTGACACTTTATGATCCTATGACTCATCCATGTGGAAAATGGTTCAACTAGTAGTTTTTGAAGCCTCTCTTAGGCACTACAGTTTACATTCAATGTACAGCAGTGAATGAGATAAAAATATTCCCTTTCTTTTTTCTGTATTTTACTTTAAGTTCTGGGATACATGTGCAGAACGTGCAGGCTTGTTACATAGGTATACATGTGCCATGGTGGTTTGCTGCACCTATCAACCAGTCATCTAGGTTTTAAGCCCCTCACATGTTAGGTATTTGTCCTAATGCTCTCCCTCCTTTTGCCCCCCACCCCCCGACAGGCCCCGGTGTGTAATGTTCCCCTCCCTGTGTCCATGCATTCTCATTGTTCAACTCTCACTATGAGAGAGAACATGCGGTGTTTGGTTTTCTGTTCCTGTGTTAGTTTGCTGAATAGTCCCTTTCTTTAGAGTATACAGTCTAGTGGGAATGTATAGGTACACATCTTAGATACTTCTTATTGATGATCTTGGTGATGCTGGAGAGAAGAGTGTGCCATGCATGCTTGTGGCCTTCCTTTCTTCCAGAAAGCTAGATGTAAAGATGGGCTACCAAGGTCTGCACACGCTAGATACCTAGAATCTCACTGTCCCCCACATAGCCCAATAGTCTATGTGGCTATTTCAATTTAAGTATAACTTCAACAACATTAAATAGAAACAAAATTCCATTCCTCAGTTGCATTCTCATATTTCAAGTGCTCCGTAGGCTTATGTGGCTAGTGGCTATCATATGGCAGTGCAGATACAGAGCATTTTCATCACCGCAGGAAGTTCTAAGAAATAGCATTGCCTTAAGAACTTCAAGAAAGTTCAAAAACACTTCAACAAAATGTTGAGTACAGCATCTCCCAGGCTCACCCATACTGTAGCAGGTATTACAACTACACTATAATTGCCAATACCTTTCAGTCTCCCCCAAAGAACTCTCAAACTCAATTACTGTTTCCATTACTGATTTTTGCCCTCCTTATGTCTGAGGCTCTTAGTCACCATGGAGACTATTTTTCTGCCAGATAAGAAAACTGACAAAGTAAAACAAGTTTCCTTGGACACCCAAAGAACAAATGGGAAGAACTGTCATGACAATGTGACTGAACAACCCAGAGCACAGCAGGGAAAGGATGATCCTGAGTTCTTTGGCCAATTTCTCTTGGCAACTACACAAGTTAGTCCTGTGTAGTGAGCGGCTGAGCACTGTGATGGTTAATGGGTGTCCCCCTCTACCTGAGAGTCCTGATGGGTGAAGAAAGGTTATCTATGGGGTGCTCTGCTCCTCACCCCTGTTCTTGGAGGTACTAAACCAAGTTACATGAGGCCAGTATTGGGACTGTGCTCCTACACTGGGCCCCAGCCGACCAAACTGAACCAGAATGGAGTCACTCATGTTAAATGCCATATAATTAAACTAAACTCTGAAACAGGCCAGTTTTCAAAAAATAAAATAAAAATAAACAAACACAAAACCAGGAGATTGACAGCAATCAACCAGAAGAAACATAGTTTACCTGAGCTGGTATATTAAGGAATTTCCCACTGCTTAAACCTGTAAAGAAAGTCATTCTGGAATGATCAATCTACTTTTCATTCTTTGTCTCTGCCTTCTTCAACCCTTGTCTACCTGAAAGCCATTCTCCTCTGCTCAGCTCATTGCAACACATTCTCTATTGTATAGAATTCTGTTTTGTAGAATGAGGGGTTGCCCAATTTTATTTCATTATTTTATTTTATTTGTTTATTTATTTATTTATTTATTTATTTGAGATGGAGTCTCACTTGTCACCCAGGCTGGAATGCAGTGGTGCGATCTGGGCTCAGGACAAGCTCTGCCTCCCGGGTTCACGCCATTGTCCTGCCTCAGCCTCCTGAGTAGCTGGGACTACAGGCACCCGCCACCACACCCGGCTAATTTTTTGTATTTTTAGTAGAGACGGGGTTTCACCATGTTAGCCAGGATGGTCTCGATCTCCTGAGCTCATGATTCGCCTGCCTCAGCCTCCCAAAGTGCTGGGATTACAGGCGTGAGCCACCGCGCCCGGCCAGTGTTGCCCAATTTTAGAATCACAACTACAAGCCAAACAGATCGTTCAACAATGACAACACATGGACACAGTGAGGGGAACACGGAACATCACACACTGGGGCCTGTAGTGGGGTGGGGGGTAAGGGAAGGGATAGCATTAGGAGAAATACCTAATGTAGGTGACGGGTCGATGCGTGCAGCAAACCACCATGGCACATGTATACCTACATAACAAAACTGCATGTTCTGCACATGTGCCCCAGAAATTAAAGTATAATTTTAAAAAATAGATTATTCAAGTAAATGTGTTGTAATTTTGTCTTTTGACAGAAGGAAAAACTTGACATATATCCTGATGATGTTGACAAAAGTCATAGGTCATGAGGGGCAAGATGACATAATTGTTGCTTATTTAAAGTAGCTTATTTTTTAAATTTAACTTTTATTTTAAGTTCAGGGGTACATGTTCAGGTTTGTTATATAGATAAGCTTGTGCCATGAGGGTTTGTTGTATAGATTATTTTGTCACCCAGGTATTAAGCCTAGTAACCATTTGTTATTTTTCCTGATCTTCTCCCTCCTCCCACCTTCCACCCTCTGGTAAGCCCAACTGTGTATTGTTCCCCTCTATGTGTCCATATGTTCTCATCATTTAGCCCCCACTTATAAGTGAGAACATGTAGTGTTTTGTTTTTGGCTCCTGCATTAGTTTGCTAAGAATAATGGCTACCAGCTCCATCCATGTTCCTGCAAAGGATATGATCTCATTTTTTATGGCTGCATAGTATTCTATGGCGTATATGTACCACAGTGTTAAGACATAGTGTAAAAGGAAAACAAGCCAACTTGAGGACTCAGGTCTTTGGGAACTAATTGTTGGTTTGCGTGGCACTGTCTCCGTTTACTTTAATAGAGGGTTTCTATGAAATATCATGAACTTGGTTACCTCTTTCAGCATTTAGCATTTACCATGTATTATCACATTTTTTCATCTCCCTTTTAGTGGCCCAGAGCAAGATATCATGGAATTAAGGAATTCTATGAACTCATCTTCACAGTCTCTTTAGCACAAAATAACACTGCCAGGTCAAATGAGGATGCAAACAAGGAAGATTTAAAAGTGACAACACCTTTTGGTCAGAGAAGCCAGCATCTTAACAACCCAAGGCAGACAACAAGTGTTTAATGAAAGTTATAGAAATAGATGCAGGAAACATACAGAGGGGGTGAGGAAGCAGTGTCGTGGAAAGTGGGGTTTAGGACACAATGGGGAAGCCCTGGTGGAAGTTTCCAGCACATACACACCTGCTTAGGAATCTGGGAGGCACTGGGGTGTGTCAGAGACAGGGGGAAAAAGCACATAAACAAGTGAAAATGAGTGAGCAGATTGAAAAAGGCAACGAGAGAGACTTTAACTCTCTGCTACCCACTCAATTTGCCACAATTTCAGGAGTTCGTGGTAATATCTAATACACAGAAATGTCAAAACGAAAGTAGAGATAGAAATAGAAATAAGAAACAAAGAAATAATAGAAATTTTTAAAAATGAAACTGAAGATCCTATTTATTTTATTTTACTTTTTGGTGACCAGAATTAAAACCAGGTGCAAAAAATAACCAGTAGATTCTAGATCATGTTGGCGTATTTTACACTCTGTGTCATGTCGCCCCTATAATGTGAAAAACAATTCAGGCAACAGGACACTGGAAAGGGGATCTAGCAGGTCATGAATCTCTGTATTTCTAAAGAACACTGCCCCAGGCAGCTTTACACCTCTCTCTGTGTTTTCTCCTCTTTCAGTGAACTTAGCTGACCCTTGTCCTATCATGGAATACACATCTTTACTCGAATTATTTTTAAAAGTTTACAATAAGTTGAAATAACAACAGTGATAGCCATGGAGGCTGCCAGGGCACATATTCAAAAACTACAATCATCTGGAGCTAGGAGGAGCCAAAGGGTGTGTTTGTTTTGGCTCAGGATCCAGCTGCAGGCTGCCTGAGGTTGCCAGCTACATTTCTGTCAACAGAGAGAAACTATTGTAACAAAATCTATGTTGATCAGGAAGTGTGACCACAGTGAGGGACGCTGAGGAAGTGCTGTTTTTATAATGTATTCTGAAAACCTGTCCTGAGCCTGTCAGTGGCAATAGGAAAATTCCCCCTCCGTCAATGCACTCACCTGCAAACCCCGCAGGGACAGAGACGGGGAAGATCTGCCTGCACAATAGGTTCTGCTGCGGGGTGAACTGATTATCCTCAGAGCTCTTTTAGAGTCTGGGTGCGGTTATCACTCCTTTTTTCCTACCTTCTTAGTTTTCCCTCTTATGTTTTAAGTCCTTTATTGCTGACTTACATTTTCCCTTTTCAATTCTCTCATTGGACAGTCCCTTGGTTTGAGGCTAGAAGTGTGAAAATCCTTGTGTGTTAATACACTGATAAAGCTAAAGGAAGTAGGTCTCTCCCTGAACCCTGCCAATCTTCCTCCTGCTTCTGGGACATTCCTTGACATCAGATTTTCCAGGCTCCTGGCCACCACAAATGCATGACTGCCTCACCTCCCACTTCCACTGCCACCCATGCCACTCTGGCCTGGGGAAGTCTGGGGGCAGGACCAAAAAGACGAGGTTGCCCTTGCTCTTGAGTTCATCCTAACATCAAAAGTCATTTCTACACAGGGTCAGCCTTGCTTTGACAACGTATACCCAGCACCATTTCAAATACTTTTCATGGGTTCTATTATCATCCTTCAACAACCCTGTGTTGTTGGTTATGTGATCTCTTTTACAGATGTGGAAACTGAAGCTCACAGTCTCTATGTGACCTGCTTACATTTACATGGCCAATATTTGGCAGAGATGGGATTTTGGACTTTGAATCACATTCTGGCAGTGTAGACATACCTGTTCTTTAAAGCAGAGATTCTCATGCTTCATGATGCTCAGGAATCACCTAAGGACCTTGTTAAAATGCAGACTCTAATTCAACAGGCCTAAGTGAGGCCCAAGAATTTACATTTGTGACATGCTCCTAAGTAGTGGCCGTGTGGGCCTAGAGCCATGCTTTGGATACCAAAGCTTTTAAGAAACTTTACAAATTAAGCCCTAAGATGGGTAACCTGTGGGTGAGAAATGCTTATTAATTATTTGGGAAACTTTAGTATAAGTATATAGATGCAAAGACTACTGTGGGCTTTGTCACTCCCAGGAGTTTCACTGTATGAGGCCACAGAAGGATGATACTTCTTTCTGGTTGTCTTGATACCAAAACTTGCTTCTGAGATAAAGACTGGAGCAGGGACCTAATAGCAGTTGTCTTACAAAAAAGAAACTCATCCTCATTACCAACCAGTCCCTATTGCCTCCCTCCCCAAAGCCTCAGCCAATCATTAATCTACTTTCTGTCTCTAGATTTGTCTATTCTGAACATTTCATATTAATGGAATCATACAATATGTATCCTTTTGTGCCTGGCTTCTTTTACTTTGCATAACGTATTCAAGGTTCATTCATGTTGTAGCATGTATCAGTACTTCATTCCTTCTCATCGCTGAGTAATATATTTCATTGTATGAACATATTACATTTTGTTTACCTACTCAACAATCCTGCCACTCAGGGAAGGATCCAAAAGAAAAGTTAAGAAATGTTGAAGTAACGTGGATTGTTGTAATATTAAGGTCAGTAGACAGTTACCTACAAGAGGAAACAGAAACACTGGATTTGTTTGCAAAGAAGCAAGTGAACCTTAGCCATATCCCATCTCTAACATTAAAGCATCCATTTAAAAGCAAGATATCTGGAGTCAGATTCCCTGGATTCAATTCACCAGTAATCAACTTGTTAAGTTGAAGAAATTACTTAACTTTTCATAGCTTCCGTTTTCTCATCTACAAATGGGGATGAAAACAGTACCATATTTGCCTTAGAATTATCATTAGAATTAATAAGGTAACATATTTAAAACACCTAAAACATACTAGTATTTTAACAATTTTAACAGATCCCAAATGTATCAAAACACCAAAGGTCCAAATGGAAAGAAGAATCAATTGCACTCACTTTATTTTAACTGGATACTTTAACATATGTCATTGTTATTATCATGAGATTTACTCACTTTGCAATGAATGAATTCCTCATCTTGGTCAAAGAAAATTAGAATCAGAATGGTCATTTCATACAAAGAGACTCTGATTTAATGTTGAGTGGTGCTTTTGCTATTTCTAATTCACACACAAATAAACTAGAATTTCTCTCTTAGTTCAAGCAATAGGGGAACAAAGCAAAATCCTTCCTATACAAACAGAACCAGCTCCATGCAGTAAAAGCTAACAGGAGCATCACAAGCTACCAAGACTTTATTGTACAGAAACATTGGCTAAAATATTTTAGGTAGCATAATATTTTCATCTTATCTGTTTTCTTGTTCTCTCATCCAGACTCATCCCTCACTTTCTATATTTAGCAGAGAAGAGGGTTAGGCCCTTTTAAGAGAAATACTATAAAGAACTCTCTGCACATGTGGTAAGAATAAATGTTCAGAATCAAGAAAAGCCTAGGAAATGTGAACATTTATTTTCTTCCTGGAAATACAAAATACCAAGTAGATGCAAAAACATCCATTTACTCAATTTTCTTTTCTTTTCTTTTTTTTATTTTGTAACCAGGGGGGGAAAAAACACCAAGAAAAATGTATGTGGTTTCTACAGAAAAATGTTTGCTATAAGGAAAATCTCTAAACTGAAAAAAGGCAAGATAAAAGCAATTTATTGTCATACTGTCCAACATTACTATATGAGATTACTTCAGTGATGAAAGATGTTGTCATAATGCATGCAGCCAAGTAAGCTGAATCAAGTAAGCTGAATTCAAGTATTGTTGGGAGTTTTCCATTCCTTCTCTTTAAACACTCTTGTCAGTCTTGAAGCCTCAAGGGATGTACAAAATGTAATTACCAAGGTTTATGATAAGGAGTGAACCAAACTAACAGGAGACAAATTTTTAAATGCCAGCTTCAAAGTTTGTCCCTAAAACATTTCTTCTGCACCCCAATCTTAGTTGACAATGAAGAAAATGTTGAAGTTGCTGTGTCCTGATTTCAGCTGGGATTTTCTATCAGATTCAACGTCATAGTAGAGAAACATTAATGGAAACTACATTATTGCAGGGAGTTGACAGGTATATTAGTAATCAATGCTACTGAAGTTCTTAAAGAGGTGCCTCTAACATGAGTTTCACTGAATTTATCAAGAACCTGCACTGGGCTGTCCCAGTTCGGCCTAGCAGGCAAAATGGAGAGCAATGCTTTCTCCATCTCCATTTGATCTATGGCTTGTGGCTGAAGCTGCCAACTGGCAGGTCTGATAGCTGTCAGCAGCAAGCATGGCATCTGTGTGTTGGCCAGTTGGAAGCTGACATAACATGCCAGGGTATTTCATTGCAACTAGGTCAATAAATTTGCTCACGGTCAACAATGGTTTAATCGGAATCACTGAGTCAATTATTAAAAGTTCTAGTTTATAAGAATTTAATATCTTAGAAGGTTTAGTTGTACGCGTTTATGATTTTTCTATCTTCTAGTTTGGAAGGCAAAGAGAAAATAGAAATAGAAAAGTCAGAGGATTCCACTGGGGGTGAAGCACAGCAAATATTCTTCTTTGCGCTCAGTGCTCACTAGAGCGTCATGGGTTTTCAGTTTCAAGCTCAATTTAACTGAGCCTTTTGGGCTCCGAGTTTCATTTATTCCAGGCCAAACAAAACTTCCTCATGGCAAAAAAAAAGGAAAAGAAAAGAAATGGTAATATCAGATTGAAGAGAGAAATTCCACACAAAGATCAAAGAATGTTAAGAAGGCTCTAATATATCAATGTCTTCATGCAACGTGAATATAAAACATATTGGGTTGATTAGAATTGAAAATGGATTTCTAAAGCTCTTTGGCCTAAAAGCATTCTATCAAGCCTATAGTAGGACCCCTCCACATTACAATTACCAACTCTTCTCTATACTCATTTCCCTGTAATTCTCTTCATACTACTAATCTCTGAACATCTGCTAGCTCCTAAACAATGCCAGTCTCAGGCATCATTTATTAATCTATAATACATTATTCGGGAACAGGAGCACTTACCAATTTGAACTCTCAAAATAAAAATTACTAAGGTATCCCAAGGAAGGGGGATAAACAGAATGAGACTATAATCAAGCCATAATGACTCCCAAGGTTTACTGCAGATTAAAATCCAAACGCAGGTGACTGAAGACAAAGAAGCAAATACAATGAGCACAGTTCTTTGCTGCCTGTTTACACAAAGCTCCCATTGACTTTCCTGAAGAGCTCCAAAAAGGGGCCAAGGTGTAATGTGTTTGTTGGTATGGTTGGTATGCACTGGCCGCCCTTTCCTAAGCACACACTCAAACATATTCAAGTGTTTGTGACATGGCCCTCTTCAGTAGTTGACTTGATTTTTAGGTGAACAAGGAATCAAAAAGCATTTGGAGAATAAAGAGTAAATCCTAATCATCAGTGGGTTTGCTTCTTAATGGTAAGCAAAGTATCCTAAGATTCTGGATGTACAGCTTGTATTTCTTCCAGAGTGTCCTCTGACTCACCCATGCTCCTATCATTATGGTCCCCCACCCATTTCAACTAAAATAATGAGAGAGCTGGGCAAGAAGCACAGAAGTTTCTTAAGTTCAAATGGTATGCACTGCATGTCTGAATCAAAAGGTCCTAGAGCTTGGGCAACAGGCCATATCTTGCCAGCTTTAATTGGCTAATAGGGACTTGATTGTTACCAGCTATCAATGCTTTACACAAAACACACAATACTCCCTTCAGGTACAAGACTAAAAAGACCACAGGAATAAAAAGTAACCTGGAAGCTTAGAATGAGCTTCAATAAAAAGAGAAGCCAGCTTCACTGTGAAGGATAAACAAAGGAACAAGTGTGAATAAGAAAAACACTGGATGGCAAATCCACACGCATAATTGCATTCAGGAAAATCACATGAAGAAAGAAAAACTGGAATGAAGAAAATAATAGGAAAAAAAAGTGACTTTCTGAAGCCTAAAGAAAATACTGAGTCTGCCTTTTTAGAGGCTTTTTAATTATTAATTTTGTTACCTTTGGCAAATCATGTGGAAAAGGCATAATGACCAATCCTGCAAGTAAAGATATGTTGGTACCAATTCTGTCAAATGCAAATTATACAGACAATAAACATTCTTATTTTTCATTCTTATTAACCATTGCTCTTCCATTCTTGACCTGATAAAACATAGAAATATTCTTTTCATTTTCTTCAGATACTAGAACCATTTGATGATAGGATGTGTATTTTATAACGTTTTCAGTAGAAAATATTCAGCAAAACTTTAAAAGTTGCTGCAAGATGATTACGTAAATTAAGAAAAGGAATTTATCAGGGAGAAGGAGCAACAATGATACAAGATCCAAGACTATTCACTTTCTGAATTTCTAATTTTACTGGAATAACATAAAAAGATTCTACAATATCTCTAATCTCCAGGGTAAAAGCAACATCAGCCATTAACTTTGAGATTGAAGATGTATTGCATGGATATCATGCAGTAAGTCTTCCAGTCCATCTAACTTCTATTTTAGCCCATTGTAGAACACTCATGATGTACTTTGCTCACTATCAACAGAATGACTCACAAGTCAGTGTTTCTCAAAGTGTGGTTACTGGGCCTGCAGCATCACCTGGGAACCTGTTACAAATACAAATTCTCATACACATCCCTTGCCTCCTCAAGCTGAATCCAACTAGACTCTAGAGTTGGAGTCCAGCAATCTGTGTTTACCAAACACAGTGATTCTACATGATTCTCACATGTGCCCAACTTTGAGAACCATTGATTTAAGCAGAGAACATGAGAACTCTGCAATCTAAGGAACATGAAAAAAGAAAAATGGGAAACAAAACCACATTAATTCAGAAAAATGGAAAGATAAAATGAGGTAATAAAGCACAATATGAAAGAGAACAGAAAGAGATTTATATTATAGAAAAACAAGAACAAAAGACCAAATCCCGTGTTTTTACTTTCATGACCTCTGTACCTTGGGTTATTTAAGCAGTTTTGTATTCTGTCATTGCTTCTTAGACACCAAATAATATTTTTTTCTGTGCTAACACAACCCGAATAACATTGAGATTTCAAATTATGACAACCAGAGATTTTATTTTTAAATCAATTATTGTTATTAAGAACCCCTGTTATTCGATTGCATCTAAGTGTTTTAAAATAACGCACACTTCCTGTGTTCTTAGAGGAAAAAAAAATCTCTGTGTGTGTGTGTGTGTATATATATGTATATTTTTATACGTATGTGTGCGTGTGTGTATATATTTTTATACGTGTGTGTGTATGTGTGTGTGTGTGTGTGTATCTGTATCAAGGACTCTTCAGCCTAGTAAGGCAGGTTAAAAATAACATAAAGAGACATGAGTTTTCTCTACTGTTACAGCTTTAAAAGTGCTAGAAAGCTTTTCTCTAGGCTTACTATTTGTTTTCTCAAAAAGCAGAACAACGGGCAGAGGTAGGTCACCATGCATTTTACCTGAAAACTTAGCACTTAAAAGCCATCCTGTCAGATGCAATGCTGCCACCAGACTAACTAACTCCCATTATCAACAGTGGCAGCTACAGTTCACATATAGGCCCAGGGTCCCCAGACAGTCCATTACGCCTCATTGTCACTGGGTTCCTGGTTCACGTATTGCCCAGCCATCCCTTCATCCTTTATTTAACAGATAATTTATAGAGCACTTCTCTGCTTAATTCAAATATTCTATGGCTCATTAAGCATACACATACAAATAAGATATGGCAAGCAAGACACAAATATGTCTTGTCTTGTGATGAGGCTCACCGTTGACACCACTGTCTATTTCACTACCTTCATCTCACCAGAGAGGAAATGATTTTGTGGTGCGGTCCTGATTTTTTGGCTTTGAAGCACAGCCTAGCAAAAGTTGAAAAAGCTACATGGCCTGAAATCCAGAAAGGTAGTCATCATACAGTACAATATTTAGAAGGCCTTCAGGTTTCCATTTGGCTGTCACTACCATCAATAAGCCTGTTATCCCACAAATCTGGTAACAACAGTCCTCCCGCATGGCCCCATATTAGTCACTTCTGCTGCATTGGTTCTATTTTCTTTCTCCTCGACTAAACTGTAAGCTTCTTCATCGCCAAGTCGTGTTGACCATGTTCCTTTTACCAGTGGCCCCAATCATCAGAGTTTCAGTCATATAACTAGTTAAGTGAATAAATAAATGTATAGTAAGCTACACTGTGGTTGAAACTCATTTTTAAAATTAGATAAATCGAGGAATAATTTGCTTACAACAAAACTCACCCAATTTAAATATATCATTTGATTAGTTTGGGCAAGTATATACAGTCCTATAACTACCACCATACTCATGATGTGGAAACATTTTATTACCCACACCTTTGTCATCAACCCACTATATCCACCCACAGACCCAGGAAACCACTCATGTACTTTTTGTCACTATAATTTTGCCTTTTCTAGAATGTCACATAAATGAAATCATACAGAAAATAATTAGTCCTTTATGTCTAACTTCTTTCACTTAGCATAATGCTTTTGAGATTCACCCAAGTTATTGGGTCTGTCAGCAATTTGTTCCTTTTAATTTCTGAGTAATATTCCTTTGTTAAAACGTACCATAGTCTGTTATCTATTTACCTGTTAATTTTGTTTATACAATCATCTGCCAACCCATTTGAATTGTTTTGGGTTTCTGCTATTATGAATAAAGCTGCTATGAACATTCACACATAAGCTTTGTATAGGTGTATATTTTCATTTCTCTTGGGAAAATACATAGGAATGGAATGGTTGAGTCATGTAATAGCTATATACTTAACTCGATAGGAAACTTCCAAACTATTTTCCTAAATGGGGCTGTAGCACTTGACATTGCCAACAGCAGTGTATGATAGTTCCAGCTGCCCCATAGCCAAACGAGCTCTTGGTAATGTCAGTCTTCTTAATTGTAACTGTTCCAGAATGTGAGCAGAGGCATCTCTTTGCAGTTTTAGTTGATAAATTATATTGACTACTTTTTTTAAAATGCTAAACCAACTTGGCTTTACTGGGAATAGCTCCAAGTGGTCATGAGGTATTATCCTTTCAACATATTGCTGGGTTTGATTTGCTGTTTTGTGAAGGGTTTTGTAGTTATGAAAATGAGATTTATAGGTTTGCAATTTTCCTTTTTCTGAGGAATACGTAAATATATAAGTAATGTATTTGTATCAGGGCGATACCGGTTTAATAAAATGAAAGTATTTTGTGTCAATTTTTTTGAGAAGTTTATACAGTATTGATATTATATCTTTCTTAAATATTTATTTGATTTACAGTAAAGTCAACTGTGCCTGGATTTTCTTTGTGAGAAGAATTTTAATTATAAATCCAATTATAAAAAGCTATTCATGTCATCTATTTCTAAGTGAGTTTTATGTCTATTTTGTTCTTTAACGGAATTTGCCTATTTCCTCACACTTGTGAAAATTGGTAAAAACTTATTTATAACACTTCCTTATCCATTTATGATTTTTAGGATCTCTATTTATGTTCTCTCCTTCATTTCTGATATTAGGTATTTAGGATTTTTTCCTATATTAATCTGGCTCAAGGTGTAGCAATTTTATTAATCTCTGTAAATAATCTTATTTTACTTTCTCTGACTTTGTTATTTTTCCATTTCTATTTCATTGATTTCTATATTCTTTTATATTATTTTCTTCCTATTGCTTACATCGAGCCAAATTTGATCAAGGCAAAAACATAAATCATTGATTTTAGACCATTTTCTTTTTTTATATGCACATTTAATACTTATTATTTTCTCCCCTAAGCACCGCTTTAGCTTCAATTGATGAATTATGACACGCTGTATTTTTGTTTTAATGCAAATTATTTTGCCATGTTTTCATTGACCCATGGGATATGTAGAAATACGTTATTTTCCCGATATTTGGGAATTTTTGCAGCTATCCTCTTGCTATTTGTTTCAAATTTAATTCTCTTGTGGTTAGTAATATACTTATGTTATTTAATTCTTACTGATGAATTTTGTTTAATCCTCAGAAAATGGTCTATTTGATGAAAATTCCATGTGTGCTTTAAAAATGTTTGTATTATGCTCTTTTGCAGTAATCTATAAATATCAATTAGATCAAATCGTTGATAATGTTGCCCAACTATTCTGTATTCTTACTAATTTTTTATCTAGTCGCTCTAGCAATTACTTAAAAAAGTGTTGGCATCATCTTTTCTAAAATTTATCTATTTCTTCTTGCATTTCTTTCAACTATGTCATGTACTTTGAAACTCTACATACACTTTTAGTATTACTGTGTCTTCTTGATGAGTTCTTAATTATTAGAAAATGACCCTCTTTATCACTGGTAATTGTTTATTCTAAAATCTATTTCATCTAGTGTTAATATGTACACTCCAGATTATTTTTAATTAGTGTTTGGATAGTCTATTTCTGCCCATCCTTCTACTTTTAACCCTTTTATATTTATGCTTAAAGTTGGTTTATTATAGACTGCATGTAGTAGGAACTTCTTTGCTTTCATTTCCCCAGAAAATCTCTGTCTTTAATTGCCATTTTCAACCATTTATATGTAATATAATTTTCAGTATAGTTTAGTAAATCTACCATATTGCTATTTGTTTTCAATGTTTTTTCCTCTATTCTTTCATTTTCTGTCTCGTTTTGGATTAATGGGGCCTATTTTATTATCATTATTATTATTATCATTATTTTATCCCATATTACCTCCTCTTTTGCTTATCAAATCTATTGAGGGTGCTTTATATATATTTATAATATGCATCTTTACCTTGTCATAATCTTTCTTCAAATATTACACTACTAACATATAGTATAAGATTCTTATAACATGCTCTATTTTTGCCCTGCCCTGCTTTATGTTATAGATCTCACTATATTCTGTTATTGGTTTTGCTCCAGACAATTATTTTTTGAAGAACTTTATAAATGAGAAAATATCTTTTATACTCACCAACATATTTATCATTCCTGATAAACTTTATTTCTTTGTGTAGAAAAAGTCATTTTACAAAGGTATTTTCACTGGACACTGAATATTAATTTGACATTTTTGTATTTTTTTATTCTGATATCTCAAAAGATGTCATTTCATTTTCTTTGAGCTTGCATTGTTTCTCACAGAGGTCTGCCATAATTTTTATCTTTTTCTCTCCATACCTAAAGTGATTTATTTCACCTAGTTTTAAGATTTTACATCTATTACTTGTTCTCTGCAAGTTAATTATGATGTGCATTTGTCTATGTTTTTGAAAATATTTACTCTGCTTTGGATTTATTGAGTTTCTGGAATATGGGATTTTATTATTTTATCAATTTGAAAATTTTATTATTTCTTCAAATATTGTTTAACCTACAGTCTGAGACTCCAGTTAAATATATGTTATGTCACTGGATATTGTCCAATAGGTCACTGATGCTTTATTCTTCAGTTTTTTTCATGTTTTGATCTTTTTCTGTTTTCCTATGTATGCCTTCAATTTCACTGCTTTTATTTTCTTACACATACAATCTACTGTTATTTTTATCTACCATATTTTTTATTTCAGATGTTGCATTTTTTCATCATTAGAAGTTACATTTTCATTATTTTTATATCTCATCTCTCTGCTCATCATGTTTGTATTTTTCTAACTTCAAGTGCTTATGAATTATATTTATAGTAGATGTTTTAATGTCCTTGTCTCTTAATTTCTTCATTTATGTCATTTCTTGATCTGTTTTCATTGATAGATTCCCTCCTGGTTATGGATTATATTTTCTACTTCTTCAAATATCTAGTGACTTCTTTGTTTTTTGTTGTTGTTGTTGTTTGAGACGAAGTCTTGCTCTGTCACCCAGGCTGGAATGCAGTGCTCGATCTTGGCTCACTGCAGCCTCCACCTCCTAGACTCAAGCAATCCTCCCACCTCAGCCTCCTGAGTAGCTGGGACTACAGGAACACGCCACCACACCTGGCTAATTTTTGTATTTTTAATAGAGACGGGGTTTCTCCATGTTGGCCAGGCTGGTCTTAAACTCCTGACCTCAGGTGATCCACCCACCTTGGCCTCCCAAATTGCTGGGATTACAGGTGTGAGCCACTGCACCCAGCCATTATTTCTTTATTGAAGGCTATTCATTTAGATTTTTCTGGTTTTTGGATGAATCTCATTATATTTCTTTAAAGACTTTTGTACTTTTTCTTGAATGTAATTAATTGTGAGCTAGTTTGATCTATTTGTCATATGGTTTTAAATTCTTCGGGGGCATGCTTAGAGTAGTTTTATACTAGCTTAATTTAGCCCCACTTCTAAGTTGTGCCATTTTTAGGGTACCTAGTGAATGCCCAGTGGTTCAATAAGGACTTCATTTAGAGGGAACACAAAATATTCTTAGTCCTGTGTGAGCTCTGGGAATTTTGTCCCAAGTAATAGTCACTTCCTTGGAAGTTGTTCTGACATGGTCTTGTATAGTTTCACCTTACGCATGTTGCAAACTGTTCTTCAACCAATGGCTCAAGAAGACCCCTCTGCACATTTCTGGAGCTCCTTCTCTGTGTAATTCCTTCCTCTTGTACTATACCACAGAAACTCTAGACTCCCTGAATTTCTGAGCTCCAACCTCTGTCTCCTCAGCTCTGCAAGATTGCCATATTATGTTTAGGTTCCCCTTCCCTGCACTGCGGGGAGTTTCCTCCAGGCAAAAAGTGCTGACCTTATTTGCATTCAGAAATTTTAGACATATAAATATTTATATCTGTTGACAAAAAGAAGTTATCCTTTTCATCATAATAGATGCATGAATTCAACGACATCACAGGTGTTTTGTCAGGAGAGCAAGGGCATAGGGATTTCTGTGAGAAATCTGCCATACCATTGGAAATGCAACTGATTTCCTAAAAATTGGTTTCTCAGTTTCCTGATAAATAACTCCAAATAAGTTTTAACTTGCTTGTAGCAGCACTAACACAGTAAATGAAAATAAAATATTACGAAGGCACTCTTCTTGAAGTTTATAGAGCAGTGAGTATCAAATTAGTTCCACTGATGGGGTAACTGTGGACAGAGGGTTAAAAGACTTGTCAAAAGTCACATAGTCAGTGACTTGTTGGAGTCAGAAACAATCCCAGTCAACAAAATCAGTCATTGATATTTACTAAGGGTTTATAATACTCACTGGCTATTAATCCACACATGTAAAGTTTCTCAGAAAATGCTATTTTGCTGTTTGGCTCCCTATAGGCACCACTTTTCATTTAAAAAGTCAGGATGATTATATCTTCTTGATAGCAATAATTCCCCATGCCTAGGAGTTCATCCTTTAGAATATGACACTGATACAGAGTTTGGAATTGTTAGTGTATCAATCACCTTAGTTTTCATTATGAAGTTTTAAAAAATGTAATCCCAGCACTTTGAGAGGCCAAGGCGGGCGGATCACGAGGTCAGGACTTTGAGACCAGCCTGGCCAACATGGTGAAACCCCATCTCTACTAAAGATACAAAAAATTAGCCAGATGTGGTGGTGCGTGCCTGTAATCCCAACTACTCGGGAGGTTGAGGCAGAAGAATCACTTGAACCTGGAAGGTGGAGATTGCAGTGAGCCGATATCATGCCACTGCACTCCAGCCTGGGAGACGGTACAATTCCATCTCAAAAAAAAAAAAAAAAAAAAAAAAAAAAAAAAATGTTGTCCAAGTCCTCTTTTGTCTCAGAATCATGTGATTAAAATGAAATGTTGACATTAATATCTGCATTTCACAGGTTTACCTCTGAGATCTAAATATTGCAGGATCTCAGACTACCACTGGAGGAGTTTACAATTATCCTGAGAATCTTTAGATGCACCCTACAGGTAAGCATCAGAGTCAAGCTGGCCTCTGAGCACAGGACAGGAAATCAACCACCTTGCTCTCCAGTTTTCTGCCATTCATATTATTCCCTGTGCAGTTGGATAACAGCATCACCCCCTTCTCAAACTTGCGTCACACACACACACACATACAGACACACACATTCCTCCTTGCACATCAACTGATGAAAATAGATGTCCTGGGAGGGGTGGAGGTCTCTGCATCCACTTAAATTGACCCTCCTGCAAATGCTTTAAATCAATGTCTGCAGGTCTGCCACTTTCACCCAGTACAGTCCTATAAGTGACAGAGTCTCCCTATGGAATTGATTCTCAAAAAGGCAAACATATTTTTTTAAACTCAACCCCAACTCAAACCTCTTTCCTGGAGATTCTGATATATCATTTCTTCTACTTCACTCCCCATTCCCGAAGTTGGGAAATGACGCTCTAAATGAATGCCATGGCTAAGGACTAAACATAAAATACTGTTTATTGCAGGGAAAAGCAATTATAACCTATCACTCATTCGTTCTAATCTATTTTTCTATATTAAGAAAACAAATATAAAGTATTTAATGATTCAAGTACAATTTGAATTGAAAAAGAATGATTCCACTCAGCTTTTGGTTTCAGTGATCCTCTATCTATCTTCCCAGCCACATTAATAAGCGCCGTCATATAAGCCTTGGGACATATTAGGCAGAATTGTAAAGCAAGAGAATGTTTCTTTAAAAATTTCTCAAAGTAGTGTGGTAAAATGGAATATAAACCATTATTAAAAGAACCAAGTGTAATTATTAATTAAAGGTAATGGAAAGCATTATTTTTTAGAAACACAGAGAACAAATAAAATGTAAGCTATGAAATAATAAATTTGAATCCAATAAAATTGCAGTAAAAAGAAGTGATCAAGTAAATACCAAAGATTTTAGTCATTACAGAAATGCAAATCAAAACCACAATGAAATACCATTTCACACCAGTGAGAATGGCTATTATTAAAAAGTCAAAAAATAACAGATGTTGACGAGGTTGCAGAAAACGGAATGCTTATAAACTGTTTGTGGGAGTGTAAATTAGTTCAGCCTTTGTGGAAAGCAGTGTGGAGATTTCTCAAAGAATTTAAAACAGAGCTGTCATTCAAGCCAGCAATCCCGTTAAATCCTTCTACCGAAAAGACACATGCACTCGTATGTTCATCACAGTGCTATTCACAATAGCAAAGACAAAGAATCAACCTAGATGACTCTAAATGAATGCCATGGCTAAGAACTAAACATAATCCAGATGACTGGATAAAGAAAATGTGGCACCACAGCATATACACCATGCCATGTACACTATGCAATCATAAAAATGAACTAAGTCATGTCCTTTGCAGCAACATGGATGCAGCTGAAGGCCACCATCTTAAGCAAATTAATGCAGGAACAGAAAAGCAAATGCTGCATGTTCTCACTTATAAGTAGGAGCTAAACAGTGAGTACACCTGGACACAAAGATGAAAACAATAGACGCTGGGGACTAGTAGACTGGGGAAGAGTGGAAGTGAGGCGAGGGTCGAAAAGCTAACTATCAGATACTAACAGGATTATTCATATACTAAACCCAAACAACAGGCAATATACCAACGTAACAAACCTGTACAGGTACCCCCTTGTATAGTTTAGATATCTGTCCCCATCCAAATATCATATTGAAACGTAATCCCCAGTGCTGGAGGTAGGGCCTGGCGGGAAGTGTTTGGGTTATGGGGGCAGATCCTTCATGGCTTGGTGCTGTCCTCTTGATAACGTGTGAGTTCTCAGGGGATCTAGTTGTTTAAAAGTGTGTGACACCTCCCCCACATTTGTTCCCTGTCTCGCCATGTGAGACACCAACTTCTCTTTTCACCTTCGGCCATGATTGGCAGCTTCCTGAGGCCTCCCTAGATGCCCAGTGGATGCCAGGACCATGTTTCCTGTATTGCCTGCAGAACTGTGAGCCAATTCAACTTCTTTTCCTTATAAATTATCCAGCCTCAAGCATTTCTTTTTTTTTTTTTTTTTTTTTTTTTTT
>NW_016827765.1:251622-257061 GCF_001698545.2 Rhinopithecus bieti
TTTTTTTTTTTTTTTTTTTTTTTTTTTTGAGATGGAGTCTCACTCTGTCACCCAGGCTACAGTGCAATGGAACGATCTCGGCTCACTGCAACCTCCGCCTCCAGGATTCAAGCAATTCTCCTGCCTCAGCCTCCCAAGTAGCTGGGATTACAGGCACTTGCCACCACGCCCGGTTAGTTTTTGTATTTTAGTAGAGACGGGGTTTCACCATGTTGGCTAGGCTGGTCTCAAACTCCTGACCTCATGATCTACTCACCTCGGCCTCCCAAAGTGCTGGGATTACAGGCGTGAAGTATTTCTTTATAGCAACACAAGAATGACCTAATATACCCCTAAAGCTAAAATTTAAGAAAAAAAATGGTATTCACATGCCTTAAAGGCAAGTCTTGAAGTGTCTTCCAGAGATGGTTTTTCAGAAGAAATTTGGATAACATTTTACCAGAAGACTGATGAGAAAATACTATATGACCAAAATCACAGATAGAGACAGGTAAAACAGGTTTGAGGAAAGATTCCGTCAATTAGTTCGTGCTACTGTTAGAATCATCTTCAAAAGTGTGGTAATAAGTTGGCCTGTACTCATGATTTGTCAACAGAAGTTTATATTAAGCACTTAGGTTTATCAGTGGTAACATTTTTAAAAGATGTAAGAATAAAGACAAAGCTGTATAAACAAACAAACGAAAATTTAGGCCAGATGCAGTGGCTCACGCCTGTAATCCCAACACTTTGGAAGGCTGAAGTGGGTGGATCACATGAGTCCAGGAGTTTGAGACCAGCCTGAGCAACGTGGTGAAACCTTGTCTCTATAAAAAAATAATACAGAAAAGTGAGCCAGGTGTGGTGCTGCACGCCTGTGGTACCTATGGTCCCTGTGGTCTCAGCTCACTGCAACCTCCACCTCCCAGGCTCAGATGATCCTAGCTATTCAGGAGGCTGAGGTGGGAGGATCATCTGAGCCTGGGAGGTGGAGATTACTGCATTCCAGCCTGGGTGACACAGTGAGACCCTGTCAAAACAAAAAAAAAAGAAAGAAAAATGATTTTAGTAAAGATCTGTGTCCATGATTGTTTAAATGGTCATCAGAAACAAAACCTGTGGTCTACTGCACAAACATCATTTGGCTTTATGTAGCTCAGGAGAGAAACAGATTTGGAGGACAAACCTTTGGTGGAATCACCCAGAAAAAGCCAAAAGAGGCAAGGCACAGTGGCTCACACCTGTAATCCCAGCACTTTAGGAGGCTAAGGAGGGTGGATCACCTGAGGTTGGAAGCTCGAGACCAGCCTGACCAACAGGGAGAAACCCCATCTCTTCTAAAAATACAAAATTAGCCGGGCATGGTGTCTCATGCCTGTAATCCCAGTTACTCAGGAGGCTGAGGCAGGAGAATCACTGGGAGTTACTCGGGAGACAGAGGTTGTGGTGAGCTGAGATGGCGCCATTGCACTCCAGCCTGGGAAACAAGAGAAAAACTCCGTCTCAAAAAAAAGAAAGAAAAAAAAAAGAGCTAACAGATTCAGGTTTTGTAAAAAGTGACTCTCTTGTACTCAGGCTGTAATGACTCTGGAGAGATTAGACTGGGCTAATAATTTTTAAAATAGTCAAATTATGGATTATTTTATAATGAGGTAATAGAGATACGTATGATTTCCTAAATGATTAAAAGAAATTTGTTTTGGAAACACAATGACTTTCTTCCTTGTAAAAGACATTTTGCCTAGAAATTTCTGTCTACCCATCATTATGAATAATTTTAAAAATCAACAATGCCTTTTTTTTGAGACAGAGTCATGTTCTGTCACCCAGGCTGGAGTGCGGTGGCACGATCTCAGGTCACTGCTCAACAATGCATTTTAATCACAAGTTTGCTTAACATCCATCAAATCCTGATACCTAAAATCAACTTAAAATAGCACTTGATTATGTTCTAAAACATGAACCAAATACTAATCATAATTTTCAAATCTGCAAATAGGTGGATATGTTTTATGAATTACTAATAGTCAGTCTTTAGCTGTAATATATATACAAGAAAAATACGTTAAGGTGGTTCTTAAATAAAGGTCCTTTCTTTTCAAATCCTTTCAATGTAACTTTACTGACATTCCAACAATAAATCAGATAATCTCTGGAGGTCTATTATAATATTTAATTCTACCATTTATAATATTTATTCAAATAAAAGCAGTGCTTAGCATTTATAATGGCCATTTCCTTTCAGTAAACCAGAAATGGACCTACCCCATGTGAACTTTAGTACTATAAAGAAACAACACTTCCAAATATTATGCATACTATATATCTTAGTCTATGTCAAAGAAAAACTACAGAATCGTTCATTCTAGGTGATTACCACTAATTGAGGAAGCTATCTTCTCCTAGGCTTCGGGTCATTTAAAAAAGTGTCCCCCAGTTCTTTTAGCTATTCAAATCTTACTCAGTGGGCCTCCCCAGTGCCTGAAGACTGCTGCTCAAAGCCAGATTTTATAGAAGAATGTGCAGCATGTCAAGTGATTCAGAGTGTAAACAGACTTAGGAAGGGCAGACACACAGGACCGAGAGGCAACACAGTAGACTGACCTTCTCATCAACCTCTTCCCCTCCCCTTTCCTTAACCATGGAAAGTCAGGCAAAGTCAAGGCACCAGAAGAAATAATAAATGAAAAATGACCCTTGCCAACTGTGGATTTTCAGTGCCTGATTACCCGCCCATCTCATCTTATGCATCAAAGAGCAAAGGGTATGGGAGAGCCGGTAGAGTAGCCAGGAAGAAAGGAAAAGAGGGATTATTTTACTGGCCCTTTGAGATCTGGTTACCAGCCTGAAAAACAAGACCAGATGTATTTGCATGATTATAAAATAAAATGCCTTTCAAATAACTTAATCTTCTGGAATATTATAGTATATACATTTGTTTTTAATTCCCTAGGGACAGGCAACAGCCCGCGGGATCCTTTGTTTACCCGTGGGTATAAGGATGGAAGATTCTTGCATGCACCCCGGAATGCAGTCTAGTGAGTAACACGTGTGAGAACCAAGAGGATTAGAGTATTATCCTGCTATTGTTTTCTGCACTACATCCACTTCAATCTACAGGAAAATGAAAACAGAAATGGGCCCAAGAGATTATAAACAGGCTGTTGCCATTGAAGTCTGTTCTTATGTTGAAGCAGCCCAGGATGCAGGCTTTGTTTCTTCAGGTTCTATCAAAAACCCTCCAAGAATGTGAAAGAATTAGTGGAGGTGAAATCACCCAAAAGGCAATTACTGTCTTCTCTCTCAGGAGTCGGTTTCAGCCAAGCAGACATAAAAATATAAAGTTTCCATCATAGCTGAATGGTTCAAAGCCAACAGGCAAAGTACACGGGCTTTGGAAACGTTCGTGGTTAGTGGTAGGTAAGAAAGGATATAAACGCAGCAGCTCAGACTAAATATGAATTTCAGGGAAAAGGGAAGAACAGAGTGCACTGCTCCCCCATGCTGTGCTTCCCTAGGATGAACGCAGACTTCATTTTCCGTTTGGCACCAAAAGAACCTAGACCCACCCCAGCTGGATCACTCAAAAAGCCCTCAACGTGTTGTGTCCGCAGGGCCCACTTTTGCTCTGAACTAGACCAGCTGGGCCAGCTGTCAAAAGGCTGAGCTCCGTCGAGTAGTCGAGTAGCAGGAGGCCATCAGGGTTACATATAAAAGCAAGCTGACTGGCTCATAGCGCAACAATCACATCAGGCAAGGTCGGCTCACTTTTTCCATTCCAAGTCAGGGCTGGCCTGTAACGGTGATATGGTCATATTAATAACAGGGACAACCAAAACCTTTCAGGGAAAGGGCTCAAAACGTTTTCCAAGGAAAAGCCTGCTATTAATTCCCCAAATGACAGATAAGACAACTCAGGCTGAGAGAAGGAGAATGATTAGGCCCAGAGCACACATGTGAGTTGGACAAAGCTGAAAGAAAGAACTGAAGCCCACCCTCCCAGGTCACGTTCTGGTCCTCAAGAATATTTTCAACTCCACGGGGCCTACTTCCTAAAAGGCTGACTGCTCTGTTCTCAGAACTACAGAGGCTGGGCAAGACTCTCTGTACTCAATGTATTGTTTTAAAGCCTTCATGTCCCACTAATTTACCTTCTGATGTAAACAGATAAGGGTTGTCTTTACTGTTGCTTTTTTATTTAATGCATTATATTCTGTTAGAATTGAAAAACAAAAAATCAGAACAAAATGTAGAATTAAGGAAAGCGGGCAGAAATGTTTATTCCTCCCACTAGCACAAGCAGGTGGTGTAATGTATACTCATAAACACACTGATCCCAAAGGTAGAGCTTCTCATATTCCCCTGAGTAATTCAAATAACTAACATGTCATTTGCTTGTGATTTCTCATTTAAACTGAAACTAATCTTTCAAAGTTTCCTATCAAACATATCAGAAATACTATGACTTTTCCCCATTTATAGTCTAAGATGATTTTGGAATCACAAAATTACCTGGGCCTTCTAAGAAACTGGCACACATTGCTAAGCACTTTCTGATATTAAAGAGGCTATATAAACTTGTGATTAAGAGCAGGGACATTGAAGCAAAGCTCTACACTCTCTCTCTCTCTACATATATATATATATATATTACATATATGTTATATAACATCAGGCAAGGTTATATATGTTATATATGTGTGTGTGCATATATATATATACACACATATATACACACACACACACACACACACACATATATATATAACAATATAAAACATATATATTTGAGACAGGATCTTGCTCTGTCAGCCAGGTTGGAGTGCAGTGGCATGATCACAGCTCACTGCAGCCTCAACCTCTTGGGCTCAAGCAATCCTACCACCTCAGCCTCCCAAGTCTGTGCCACCTCACCCATCTAGCTCTACTCTTTATGAGCTATGTGACCTTGACAAGATCCTTAAACTGTCTGTCCAGCTTTCTCATCTGGAAAACAGGAAGAAGAATCACATGGCTCCTGTGGCTGTCGAGAGAATGACATGAGCCAATACATGCAAAAGGCTCACATGAGTGCTCCACGCACAGCAAAGCCACTGAATGCGTGTTAGTCCACTGACGAGCTTCCACTTTATGATAGAAAAATAAAAATCTATGCCGTGATTCCTGCCTGGGGAACCATACCAAAGTGAATATATGGAAAACAAAGTATGATTTTGGCATATTGTTTGCTTGAATTACAATAGGTAGTGAAGACAGTTAAGTAGAAAAGTCTTTGCAGTAATTAAGGAACATTTCTTGTAGGAAAGGAATGAGATTTTCATCAAAATAGGAATAAATGCTTCCTGGTTCTCTTTGGGTTATTCATAGTCCCTCTTATATTGTATACTTATTAGAGTATGATAGGAAAATCCTGGATTCAGAAATAATTACGCTTGTCATAAAATTTTTTAAAAGAGCAGG
>NW_016827765.1:259714-267782 GCF_001698545.2 Rhinopithecus bieti
TTGTCAAACAGAGAGCCAAATCATGAATGAACTTCCATTCACAATTGCTTCAAAGAGAATAAAATACCTAGGAATCCAACTTACAAGGGATGTAAAGGACCTCTTCAAGGAGAACTACAAACCACTGCTCAATAAGATAAAAGAGGACACACACAAATGGAAGAACATACCATTTCCTGCTTTTTAATCATTGCACCTTAAGATAATGCTGGTGTTCTGTCTTATTAACGGAGGCCCTATTCAACCTGCTGAATCCTACTTCAATCTCTCCTTTCATTCATTAAATGTGGTTTTTTGACATTTTTTTCCCTACCACTTCCTAAGCACCGAGTGCTGAAGTGTTAGGAATTTAGAAACAAATAAGACACATTCCTTGTCCTCAAAGTGTACCTTAAACCAGAATATTTTAATTAACATTTTGATTTTTCTAATAACATATTCTTATATAATTACTTTCTCAAATTGGAAAATTCAAAACATTACACAAAAGATTAATAAAACAATGATAAACCTGCCATACAGAGATAACCATTCTGGTATACTTGTCTCCGATCTTTCTCATAGGACAAATAAATAAATGCAAATGCAATATAATCATGATGATACCATTAATTGGCCTTGTCCATGTATATAATAAAACTTTTCTCAAGCCAGTAAAATTTCTTTGAAGGAATCATCTCAAATGTTGTATGCTGTTCTCTCATATGCATAGTCTATGAAACAATCACTTCAACATTATCTAAAGATGAAGATGAATCTTTGACTAACTACTAAAGACACTGTAAATAGACGTATATCCCACAGAGATGGTGTGCGGGATAAAGGGAATCACTCCTCGGAGAAACAGGCCACCTTTATATATTCAATTGCTGTGACCTACATAGCATGGGCTGTGTTAAAATAAAGCAACCCTCAAAGTCAGCCAGGAACTCTCACATACCCCATGGCCTCCTTCTCCCATATTCTCCTTCTGCTACCTTTTCCCCGAGAGCTGGAGGGCTTTACTGCTTAGGCAGTTTTCCCATCTTCTAGGACTTATGGCAGAGAGAAGGCCATGTGAGTTGCTAGGGGAAAAAAAAAAAAATCCAAATTAAACCCAACATCCTCTTACTAAACTCACAACTGTCTTTAATATAAACTAGTTAGAGATGTAAGTAATACTCATGCAATGGTGATTTTGCTGGTTGTGTACACCACGCTTACTTATATAACTCAGACTGTGTCCATTTGTTTGCTTTTAGAGTCACTTCCTTCCAAGGATGTGGAATTAAGTGGTTATACAGAATCAGCTGTCAAACTTGGCATTGTAGTCATGTTTCCATGCTTAAGAAGGCAGGTACCTTTCTAAAGAGTAGGAATATGAGAAACTTTCTTTATAACTAATAAATGTAACATGAGTTTATATGCAATAGTGTTTCAAACCAGCATAGTTTTATGCACCTGTCATTAAAAAGCAAATGGTTGTGCTCTCCTCATATGGCATTTTCATTTCTAGAACACAGTCATGTGGTCATCTCAATTTCTTCACAGGTAAAAAAAAGAAATCATTGGAACAAACTATGCACTTTCTCATATTTATGGGGAAAAGCAGAAGTTTTTTCCCCTGAAATGTCCAGTGTTCAACAGTAGGTATATCACATATCACATTTCATGGAATACAAAGTCTCCTGAAAAGTTACCAATAGCCAAACATCTGTTTTATAATTTTTTTTTTTTTTTGAGATGGAGTCTCACTGTTTTACTTAGGTTGGAGTGCAGTGGTGTGATCTTGGCTCACTGCAACCTCCGCCTCCCAGGTTCAAGCAATTCTCTTGCCTCAGCCTCCCAAGTAGCTGGGACTACAGATGCCCACCACCAGGCCCGGCTAATTGTTGTATTTTTAGTAGAGACGGGGTTTCACCATATCGGCCACACTGGCCTCGAACTCCTGACCTTGTGATCCGCCCACCTCAGCCTCCCAAAGTGCTGGGATTATAGGCGTGAGCCACTGCGTCCGGGTGTTTTACAATTTTCCCATTGGCTTCCGTTAGACATACAAATATGTATAACTGAAGAAAATTATGAAGAAATCACAAAGCTACAAAGAAGAATTTAGGCCAGGCATGGTGGCTCATGCCTGTAATCCCAGCACTTTGGGAGGCCAAGGTGGGAAGATCACTTGAGCCCAGGAGTTTGAGACCCACCTGGGCAACATGGCAAGATCCCATCTCTACAAAAAATACAAAAATTAGCCAGGCGTGGTGGCGTGTGCTACTAGTAGCTGGGACTATAGGCACATGCCACCACGCCCACCTAACTGGGAGGTGGGAGAATTGCTTAAGCCTGGGAAGTGGAGGTTGCAGTGAGTTGAGATCACACAACCACACTCCAGCCCAGGCAACAGAACAAGATCCTGTCCCAAAGAAAAAAACTCAAAAAACAAAAAACAAACAAAAAAATTAGAACTTAGCCTTGTATCAGTTTTCTGTTGCCACAACAATGCTGCATAACCAATCACCCCAAAACTCAATGGTTTAAAACAATAAGCACTTTGGTGACAAGCCTCCAGGTCAGTGATTTTGGTGGGCTCAGCCAGGGTTGGTTAGACAGTTCTGGTCTTAACTGGGCTCACTCACATGTCTAGAGTTCGCCCCTCTGTTGGTAATCCGGATGGTATCAGTCAGGACAACTGAGATGATTTGACTTTTCTCCATGTGGCTTGCCTTCCAGCAGGCTAGCCTGGCCATGTTCTCCTGACAATTTCAGAGGAGCAAGAGGCCAGCAGAAATACACAGGGTGTTTTCCACCTCTGCATGTACTGTGTCTGCTAACAAGTCTCATCAGCCAAAGCAACTTGCAAGCCCAGCTCAGATTCAAGAATAGGGAAATAGCCTTCAACCTTGTAGTAAGAACTGCAAAGTCACATGGCCTAAAGCATAGCCACAGGGAGGGGTGAAGAATTGGAGTCATTAATACAATTAATCTACCCCAACCTTATACTCTTAAATGATAATAACAATGATAATCAAAAATAACCAAGGTATATTAGATTTTTGAGAGGAAATTGGGTTCAATATTCTAAAGCACTTATGGGAGGAAAAAGATTTCTTTCCTCACCTATTTGTAGGTTCATGGCTGAGACAGCTATAACAAAAGACAGATTAGCAAGAGAAGAACATACAAATTTATTTAATATAAATTGTATGTGACACAGGGGCCTTCAAAAGGAAAGTAGCCCTCACCCTGCCAACCAAAAAAAAAAAAACAAAGGCAGGAAAATCTATGTATTTTTATGCTACGTTTGATAAAGTGGACAGGCATGGAAAATCATGACTGGACAAAAGGGGTTCTATTGGTAATAACTAGGGGTATCTAGCAAGGCCTGTTTCAAGAAGACAGACACGGATTCTGCCTTCAATCACAGAAGACAGAATCTACGAATGTCTTTAGAGAAGACACAGATTGTTCTCTGTGTCCCTGAATCTTCAGAGATACAGATGTTCCTTTCCTCCAGGTATGGGGAGGATACCTCTGGAATGAGGGTCTTGTGACCCGCTTTAGTGAGAAGGCCAAGGGGAAGACAATGGAGACCTTCCTGCTTCTGCTGTTTTCTCAAGTTCCAAGTTACTGTATTCTGGAGTAGTGTGTCCTGAACCCCAACAGTAACACAGAAAAGAAAAAGTAGACAGCAAGTTAATAGAACAAAGCAGATATTGAAAAATCAAAAAGATTTTTTTTTCCCCGAAACATTTCCTCTATAGCCTACAGTAGGATGGCATACTTCCTGATTTCTCAGTCCCATTTTTCTTTATAGCTAAGGGAACTGATCTGAAGAAAGTGGAAAAGAAAATAAATAAAACACAACTAGTGCTTTCAGCTCACTTTATTGTTCTTAAAAGAGGCCACAAGCCAGGTGAAATGGCTTATGCCTGTAATTCCAGCAATTTGGAGGCTGAGGCAGGAGGATCACATAAGGACAGGAGTTCACGACAGCCTGGGTAACCTAGCAAAACCTTGTCTCTAAAAAATACAAAGAAGAAGCCAGGTGCAGTGGCTCACACCTATAATCCCAGCACTTTAGGAGGCTAAGGCGGGGGATCACTTGAGCTCAGAAGTTCAAGAGCAGCCTGACCAACATGGTGAAACCCCGTCTCTACTAAAAATCCAAAAATTAGTCGGGCTTAGTGGCAGACACCTGTATTCTCAGCTACTCAGGAGGCTGAGACAGGAGAATCACTTGAACCTGCCTAGGCAGCAAAGCTAGACTCGGTCTCAAAAAAAAAAAAAAGCATCTGTATTTAAAATCAAATAAATGCTGTTCCTTCTGTCTAAAATACGTTTCCCTCCTCATCTAGTTAATGCTTACCCTCCTTGAATATCTTCAGTTCCAGATTCACTTATTTGGAGACACCATCTTGATCTTCCTGAGAGTATACCCTCCTTGTATACTTCTCTCTGCATCGTGTACTTCTTCCCATAGCAATCACAGTTTTATATTTGTTCGTGGAATATTTGACTGCTGACTGCTCTCACTAGACTGTCTGCTCCATGAGGGTAGAGACCCTTTCTGGTTCTGTTCTGTCTCATCTTTCTTTGGATGCAGTATAGTTGCTGACATATAATAGCTCTGACACATATCAAATGAATAAAGAACTAGATAGAAAGCAATAAATGGGAGGCCAATGATTATTGGCAATATGTGAGAGTATTATGGATAACAGAGCATGTACAAGACTCATGAGACCAAGAAAGTTCTTCATAGTGAAGTTTTAGGTAATCAATGTTCAAATGAAGGAACTAATCTGAAATACATGTTTTAATGTTTTTAAGTTCAGTGTTCAATACATGAATGTTTTGAAACACAGAAACAACCATGTTTCATGTTTTTAACAGTAAGAAGCAGAGAAAATCAATGTCAGAGATTTATCAAACAAATATGGGTCCTCCCATAGGATAAGCCTCTTGTCTCTAGCATTTTCAATTACAGAGGAGGATGAAAGGGAAGGTGTACATTACATGCCTGATTCGGAGTCAGCTGATGCAAAGTCAAATGCTTCACTGAGGGTCTCTGTAAGTATTTGACATTTTCTGAGAAAATTTAGAATTGCATGCATCCCCCTCCTCACCACCTACTTGCTGGTGTTATGATGCCTTCTGTGTAGCACAGGACTCACTTACTGCCACCTTGTCTGCCAGGGCATATATTTTATTCTGGTTGCAAACTGAAAAAGTCATCTTTTACTTATCCTGAAAGAATGCATGTAAGATTCGAATTTTCTAGTTAAATTTATAATGGAATCAGAAATTGCTTCAGGAAGGAAACCTTAGCACCCACCTGTCATCACTACACAGAGCAATATGGTTCCATAACATCAGAGCCCCAGATGAATGCCGTATACGCAGGGCTGTGTATATCTCATACACTGACTGTATTCAACGCAGTGGAGTTATTCAGTCATCACTCCCCGGCCATCCCTTAAAATTCTCAGATATCTGAGTTTATGACACTGGATTACAAGCTATAATTCTCAAGACAAAACAGTCAAACAGGAAAGGAAAGGCCTTTTCATGATGGACTCAGAAACATCACGATAAAATTTTAGGACAAGACTAAATTAAATTTTAGGGTCCACAGAGAACCAAAAGTGAGCTGAGGCATAAGGATGGCTCTTCCTTGACTTCAATTCACTTTGGCTGCAACGTTGACACCCCATCTTATTGACTCACCAGACTCACTGCTTTTTCTTTAGAATAAGTTTGCATATGGCTATGTATAATTCAGTAAGGAAAAAAAATGTCAAAATGGACTTTCTTTAATGAGTTTTTGGAATTATCCAATAAATATGTAATGATGAAGAAAGCACAGTGCTTAATATTTGGGAAAGTACTGACATAATAATTCAATGAAAGCATGGAAAATAAATGAAGAAAAGAAAAAAGAAGGGAAAAGTTAGAGGAAGGGAGAGAAGGAGGAAATCAGGGAAGAAGCAAAGGAAGGAGATAGGAAAAAAGAGAAAAAGAAAGATTGGTATATGTAATGTTTATGCAATTTCCACAGTGAACACTGGTGTCTCAGCAAAAATCTTACTGGTATTACTTTCTACTGGCAAATTCTATTGGAATCTATCCTATTTTCAAAATATTGTATTTCATTTAATTTTCTATAAAATATACTATAGTATTCTGATAAAATGTTTTCACTGCTCTCCCCTGCTTTAATTTATTAAACTATTCTGAATCACACAGATTTGTGATAGGCCCTGAAGGTAGAAATTACTGATATTTGGTTTATTAAATCAAAAAACAGCCTGTAATCCCAGCATTTTGGGAGGCCGAGGAGGGTGGATCACTTGAGGTCAGGAGTTTGAGACCAGCCTGACCAACATAGTGAAACCCTGTCTCTACTAAAAATACAAAATTAGCTGGGTGTGGTGGTGCATGCCTGTAATCCCAGTTACTTGGGAGGCTGAGGCAGGAGAATCGCTTGAATCCAGGAGGCAGAGGTTGCAGTGAGCCGAGATGGCACCATTGCACTCCAGCCTGGACAACAAGAGTGAAACTGCATCTCACAACAAACAAACAAACAAACAAAACAGATGTCTATTTATGTAAATAAACAGTTGTGTTAAAGGCTAACAAGGTGAAATGATAGTAGCAGACAAAATAAATTATCACATCCCTTGGGAAGAAGAATTGGGAGAAAATAGCTGTGAGTTTTTCACAGAAGGGATGAGGCTTCATGTAGATTCCTAAAGAGTCAGTAGAGAGTCACCAGACAGATCACAGAAGAGGGCATTAGGAGAAAGCCTTGGAGGCCAAGGAAATAAATACAACAGCATGACAGCCTGAAGGAGCAAGTGTACCCAGGGACCTATGGTGGAAGTGTAGCTGGAAGGCAGCTGAAAATGGACAGTAAGTCGGGTGAATAGAGAAAGGTCAATTCATAGAAGACCTAAGATGGCATGCATAGATGCTGTTGATTTATTGTATAATCAGTAAATCTGAAGCACGGGGGTAAAATTGTATGGTTTTCTTTAAAAGACAAAAACATACAGAAACAATATTGAAAATAGTCTTGAATGGAGAAAAGATCAATGAGAAAACACTTAAAATAGTCCACAAAAGAGAGATGACAAAGACCTGAAATAGGGCAGCAGTGCTGGTATTGGAAAAGGGGTGATAGATTGAGAGATTATAAATGAGGAACATCTATAATAGCTAGATGGATATAAGAGAATAGGCACTGGCAAAACAGAGAAGTTTCCAGTTATATATAGGTTTTTGGTATGTACGTAAAAAAGAAGAGTAAGACTAAAGATAAAGATCATAATTGTGGCTTAAATGCACGGGTTTTTCTGTGGGATATTTTGCTAGCAATTAATAGGAAGGAGCCAAAAATATTTAGGAAACAAGCCTGAAATGGAGATATTGATTTGTGGTCATCGGCATTCAGGTAGCAGTGGATGCAGGGAGCACTGAAAAGATTGCCATGGGAATGCATGGAATTGAAAGGAGAATGAATGGTTAACTGTAAATCCACAGAGACACAGTCACACACCATATAATGATGTTTTGGTTAACAATGAACAGCATATACAATGGTGCTCCTATAAGATTTTAATGAAGCTGGAAAATTCCTATTGCCTAGTGATGTCATAGTCCTTGTAATGCAGTAGTATAATGCATTACTCACGTGTTTTTAGTGAGGCTGGCTAAACAAACCTACTGTGCTACCAGTCTTACAAAAGTCTAGCACATACAATTATGTACCATAAATAATACTTGATAATAATTGGCCATGTTGCTGGTTTATGAATTTACTATTCTATTTATTATTTTAGAAAGTATTCTTTCTATATAGATATTAAAAATACTTTTTTTATAAATATAAATATATAGGCTGGGTGCAGTGGTTCACACCTGTAATCCCAGCACTTTGGGAGGCTGAGGCAGGTGGATCACAAGGTCAGGAGTTCGAGACCAGCCTGGCCAAAATGGTGAAACCCCATCTCTACTAAAAATAAAAAAATTAGCTGGGCATGGCGGTGGGTGCCTGTAATTCCAGCTACTCGGGAGGCTAAGGCAGGAA
>NW_016827765.1:271534-275870 GCF_001698545.2 Rhinopithecus bieti
AAAAAAAAATTATATTTATATATAAATAAATATGTATAAAATATATATATATATTTAAGTTAACTGTAAAATAGCCTCAGGCAGGTCCTCCAGAAGGTAGGGATTCCAGAAGAAGGCATTGTTATCATAGGAGATGACAGCTCCATGCATGTTATTGCCCCTGAAGACCTCCCAGTGGGACAAGATATGAAGGTGAAAGACAGTGATATTGATGATCCTGACCCTGTGTAGGGCTAGGCTCATGTGTGTGTGTCTTCATTTTAATCAAAAGTTTAAAAAATAAAATAAAAAAATTAACAGAAAAAACTTATAGAATAAGTATATAAAGAAAGAAAATATATTTGTATAGCTGAGAGCTAGGATAGTTTCTTATTCACCTTTCTATACCCAACAGCCTCTACCACAGAACATAAAACATAGAAAAAATCATATATTTGACAATGAAAATTGTTGACTTAATAGACTCTCAGGTTTTGGTGAATCTGTATTTTCATTCTGATGTGTTTTTGAGTGACACAAAATCTTAATATGTAAATGACTCTGTGTGTGTGTGTGCCTCTGTGTATGTCTGTAAGAGAGCGAGAGAGAGAGAGAGAGAGAGAATGAAAGGAGAGATTTCCAGGTTTGAAAACACTAATTCATTCATTCTGTATGAATCACATTATATCATATCTAGCAGGAAAAAGTACTTCTGACAGCCCGACAGGTCTGGGCAAGTTGAATTTGCTTACCCTCCTCTTTTCTAATAACTTGCTTCAGCTGATCTATATTTTTGCCATTCTAAGTCTAACTCCATCCTTTATCAGTTTTAGCTGCATTTCTTGTCTCCAATTTACTACTTTGGCAGAATGTAAAAGATTCTAAACTTGTTATCTATGCACACTTTTATTCACCCAAAATAATTTTTTAAGTTATTAATGTCATGTGAAAATAAAAATTTTAAAAACCATTACTCACCAATCTTGCTAAGATGAGTAGAGATGAGTTTCAGTGTGATTAGATGGGGTCAAGATATGGTTTATTTGAGTCTATATCGCTCAACTTGTGACAAGTTTGGACTTAATGATATTACCAAGGATTTAGGTCAGTTTAATATCAGAAAAGTTAAATCACAGAGTGGCCAGTTCTAGGGCTCTCTGCTGCTCCACAAAAAGACACAAGAGTTACTTACAAAGCATATTATTTCCCTCTTCCCATCTAAATGAAGTTCACCATAGGCAAGGTTTGAAAATACACTGTCTCCCAGAGTTATTGCGGACAGCAAAAGAGATGAAGCATGCTAAAGTGCTTATAAATGGTAATGCACTATAAAATGTCAGTCAAGATATGCTGCCAATCACCATCACACCTCCAATCACAATTCAGAACAAGAGCATGAGCAAAGAGGGGACAGGTCTCATGAGCTAAACCTGCAAGTAGGTGAGGCAAGTTAAGAAGACAAACAGATAAGTAGATACTATAGGGACCAAAGGGGTACAATAACCAACATGTGGCAACTTAAGCAAGCAACTGGTAACAAGAAACTGAATAACTTGGCCAGGTGCAATGGCTCACGCCTATAATCCCAGCACATTGCGAGACCAACATGGATGGATCACTTGAGGTCAGGAGTTCAAGACCCAGCCTGGATAACACAGTGAAATTCATCTCTACTAAAAATACAAAGAAATTAGCCAGGTGTGGTGGTGCACACCTGTATTCCCAGCTACTCGGGAGACTGAGGCAGGAGAATTGCTTGAAACTGGGAGGTGAAAGTTGCAGTGAGCCAAGATCGCACCATTGCACTCTGGCCTGGTGACAGAGTGAGACTCCATCTCAAAAAAATATAAAATAAAAACGGAATAACTATTTGGGTGATGGGCACACTAGAAACGCAATCTTCACTATGATGCAATATACCCATGTAACAAACCTGACGTGTACCCTCTGAATCTAAAATAAAGTAAAACAAAATAATAAAAATAATAAAAATTAATTCAGTTTATGGCACAGCATCAGATTAAAGTTTGTAGAAATTCAAAGAAAAAAATGAGTAAGAAAAGTAACAGGCATGGCACTATGGAAACTTATAAACATCCTAGTCAGAGTGAGAGTTTGATGCCCCTGAAAGAAACATATTTAAATCTTTGTAAATATTTAAATATTTATTTAGGGAACTGGGGAAAACTTACTGTCTGTTAACAAAAATATTTAATCTTGAAAATAAGAAAATCACTATACACACCTAATGTAAAATAACATTTTATTAAGAATAAGCCTAGAACAACAATTTCGTACAATAGACAAATATTTGAAGGGTCAATTAAATGGCTTAAAACATACTCAAAGAAATTAGTTATTAACGACAAACTGTAGTAAGTCAAGCATTGTTGGTTTCAGAATCCCGCTTGATACCAGATGCCAGTTAAGAGGCTGTTACTCAGGGCAGGGGAATTACCACTTGTCACTCATACTTTTGTGTTGAAATTTTATTTGGCATAGGTCTGAATAGATGAAAAGCTTTCGAAAATTTTCATTAGGGTTTGTAATCTACTTAGATGGGTGTTCTCATTACGTTTCAATTGTTATATAAGAAATCACAACCAGGCGCGGCGGCTCACACCTGTAATCCCAGCACTTTGGGAGGCCGAGGTGGGCGGATCACGAGGTCAGGAGATTGAGACCATCCTGGCTAACACAGTGAAACCCCGTCTCTACTAAAAAATACAAAAAATTAGCCGGGCGTGGTGGCGGGCGCCTGTAGTCCCAGCTACTTGGGAGGCTGAGGCAGCAGAATGGCGTGAACCTAGGAGGCAGAGCTTGCAGTGAGCGGAGATCACGCCACTGCACTCCAGCCTGGGTGACAGAGCGAGACTCCAACTCAAAAAAAAAAAAAAGAAAACAGAAATCACATGTAAAAATTAAAGTTTACCCGCTTCATATTTATAATTAATTCAGTGATGCTTAGCTCCCAGTAGAGATCACTGCTTCATCCTGTTGCCTATCTGGCCTGTGCTTATTCCAACTCAGCCATCAAATGGGCAGATTACAAAGAGGGAAAATCGAGATCTCAAAGTAACAGTTCTGAGAAGTCCACATGAATAGTCTTAGGTATCAAAGAAAGCCATTACCAGATGTATCAGTCACACCCTGAGATAACCGCCAATGAGTCGTGGCCTTATATAGCCCTCTCCCCTTGAATCCAGACAGAACCTGTGCCTTGCTTCTAACTGATAGAATATGGCAAAGGTGATGGGATGGCATTCCCATGATTATGTAACAGTATACAGGACTGTCTAAATAGATTGGAGCAAAACATTCTTCCTTGCTGGCTTTGAAGATGTGAGCTGCCATGTTGAGAAGGGGCTTATGCAGAAGATCACATGACAAAAAGCTAGCGATCCCTCTAGGAATTGAGAGTTGCCCCAGCCAACAGCCAGTAAGAAAACTGTGACCTCATTCCTACAGTACAAGGAAATGAATTCTGCCAACAATTTGAGAGAGCTTGGAAGCAGGTCTTTTTCCCTGTTGAGTCTTTGAGGAGAACGCAGTGCAGGTCGATACCTAGATTAAAGCCTAGGAAGACTCTGAAGCCGAGAACCTAATGAAGCTGTGCCTAGACTTCCAACCTACAGGCACTGTGCCCTAAGAAATGTGTATAGTTTCAAACTGATAAGATTGTAATAATTTGTCACACAGCGTAGGGAATGAATGCAACAGATAGCAAGGTTCAGGTTCTTGTCAGCACTTTGTTCATTGTTAATAGGGTAGAACTTTCCAAGGTAGGAAGGTTCAAGGTCCAGACGAGAGGAATTACATAGTTTGTAGGACAGCAAGACCATTTAGGCAAATGCGTGTTGTGTGGTTTTGGGGGCTGGCTGTTTCTGAGGGGCAGGTAGACACTCAGTGGTAAGAACTCCAGATCAAAGCCATAGAAGCAGGCAGACTTGAGGTTTTAGAGATCGGGGTGGACTGTGTCTGCAAATGGGGTGTCAAGTCATGGGAGGATTATGGTGGTAAAGACTGAGAATTGGGCAGGGTATTTCTACACGTTTTTGAGGAGGATTCAGAAGAGTCTCCAGTCCAAAATAACTTTCAGTGCCTGGAATCTTACCAGCAGGTATACATTCTTTTCGTAAAGCCTGACTCCTGATACTCATTAATTATGACACCATGGAATAAATCAATGATTGGATTAGATTTTTCAGTGAGAGTCCTGATTACCTGGAGATGAAGGACCACCTGACAAAATTTGGAGTAGGGCCCACAAAAAGTAAATGGAGATAACACACACAAACTTGGATTATTTTATAAATGTAATGACATTCTTTTCACTAAAAAATATATTTTATATTAA
>NW_016827765.1:276041-289214 GCF_001698545.2 Rhinopithecus bieti
TAAAATATAGATAATAGAAAAATATATTAAAACTATGTTTTTATATATAAAAATCTATATTTTATATATATCTTGAGAGTTAGGATTAGATTGATTAAAATGTCAGCTCTTGTCTTAACCAACTTTCTGATTTAGGCAAATTACTGAATGTCTCTAAGCTTCAGTATACTCAATTTAAAATAAGAGTAGTAACAACTATTATACTTCTCATGATTGTTATGGGATGAAAAGAAGTGGCAAAAAGTGACAATGAAAAAAGTAGTGTCTTCCATAGTACAAAGCAAAAGCTGAAGTCATATAAAAGATCAACAGCATAGAAGGTTGAAGAATTTGTGTTGCATAGTCAGTCTGTAAGAACTTCAATCTTGGCTCACTGGTTTATTAGCTCTGACCTTTTGCCAGTGACTGAACCTTCTGAGTATCCATTTACTCTTCTAAAAAGGCATGAAAATAATACCACCTTCCTGTATTGTCCAGATCTTAAATGAGACAATGTATGTAAGGTACTCTCATTCTCATTTTTACTTAAATAGGAGATTGCTATATTGCCTGATTGGACTGCTTAGCTTTGGAGCTAGCTAGCATTTTGCAGTTGGGTAAGTCAACTCCCCATGTTCCCTTTCAAACCTGTATCATTGCTCTTTGTATTACTTCTAATTAGAACAATGAATAGGCTACAGTATCATTATTTATACCATTTTGTTTTTAGAACTAGAACTTCCAGGGCAAAGCTCTTTGATAGACGTTTGTTGGACTGAATTGAACTCAAATTTGCTGATAGATGTAGGATTTCTGAGGCACAGATCATGGGGGTCTTCTCTGTGATGCTGCTTGGCTGCAGCAATGTCTTCACAGCCTCATGTGTCTGCAGATACAGATTTAAGTGATGAGAGGATACCTTTTAGGCTAAAGTAAGGGAGGCTGATTTACTCTGATAATGTTAGCTTTGGTATCATCCGAGAGCACACCAGCAACAAATACTGTGGACACCACTGAATGCTAGAAAATATGCCACAGGCCTTCCCAGCCCCCAGTTAAGTTCTTCTCTAACACTGCACACAAAGCACATTAGCAGGACGAGATATTTATATGCTAAGTTAGATGTCTGTGCCATAAAAGTGATGTATGTAAGATCAATGCAACTGTAATTTAGCAATATAGGATGGGTTGAAAAACTTTTCATGGATGTAAATGTGTAATAGGCCAAGATGGTTACCTCAGGAAAGGATACATAAATTTTTTTGGAAGGTCCTGGAACACTTGTAGAAAACAAGCTAATTGACCAGCTGAAGTCATAGACTCATGGCTAAAAGGTTATTTAAAAGTGATACTCCTCTCTCCCAGCCTACACTGAGTAGCTTAACTAAAACATCCCACATATTCTGAGAATTATGAGTGCACCTGGAAGAATATTCTACAAAGTCCTTTAGCAACATGTTCTCATACCTCTTAAAGATCTACATATGGCATTACCTGGTAGACAGTTTTATATGTTGTATTGTTTTAGAGATCCAAAAATGCCCGGTCACTAAGAGCCCATTGCCCAGAGTAATAATTAACACATTGACGATCATTTACTAGGTGCCAGATACTACTCTAATCCCTTTACAGACAACACCTTATTAAATCCTCACATAATTATCCTATGGGTTACAAATGATTATTATCTTCATTTTACATTTGAGGAAAACAGGACGCAAAGATATTAAATAACTTGTCCCAGGCCACACAGTTAATTTGCAGCAAAGCCAGTATCAAAACTAGGTTGATGGCTCCAGATTCCTCACTTAACCATTAGACCGTGCTTTACCTTCAACACAGAAATATCACTGGACTGGGAGTCGAAACCACTTGGCTATTTGAAAGCTGTATAACTTTACTACTTCTTCATTTGTACTTCAGTGATAAGAATACCCATATCATTTGCTTGAGAAGATTACATGGACGTATAAAAAGCCTCCTTGCACATAATAATACACAAGCATGATAAGAGGTGCTAGCTCATAATAGGTATTCAACAAATGTTATTTGTATCCAATCTGATTCCTTCAGATGTTTTATGGGAGTTCTTATTGAGCCACAAATAAATTATTTGGATCTGCAATGGTTTTAGCTATAATCTCATTAATACCTGAGAACAATTTTGTTTAACTCTAGCCAAGGATAAAGTCTTGAGAGGAAGCGAAGGCCTGTTTGGGTGAACCTTGTGAACAAAGTCAATTTGAGAGCACTGGGCATTGCTGAAGAGGCCAGGCCTAGGCTGGTGACAATGGGGCTATGTGGACAGCCAGAAGTCACTGTGAGCTGAAGGGTGGAAGACAGGAGATAAGAGGCGCTGGAAAGGGCATGCAAAGGCCTGAAACCATTTTGCCTAGGGCAGGAGCATCTTTAATTTCTGCAATTTACACCATGGCCCAAAGGCACATTTGAGTTGAAAGTACACAGTTAGGATCATGCCAACAGCGGGAATGCTACAAAATGCTACATGGATGTTGTTTCCTCCTGAAGACATTAGTAATTATTGTGTATTTAAATTATTTTAGGATTTTTTTTCCAATTTTCCATATGGGTCTATCAAGAAAATGTCAGAAAGTGGATGCTCAAGCATTAGCACTTCTATCAGAGCTCTGCGTGGGCTCACGGGCTCAGCAGCTCAGCCTGAGGATAAAGTGCTATATCATCTCTTGGCACAGTACATGTGGGGACCCATTGATGGGGAGGCAGACAGAGAGATCTCTGTAGGCACACAGAGCTCAGATTCAGCCCCCTATCTGTCATGGTTAGGCATTTCCACACTGCAATAATGAAAAGTGTACTTAAGGGACCTCAGGTCATGGATTTTTCTTGTAAGACTCCACTGGAGAGTGACAAGCCACAGGGCATGACCTTAGCCATCACACATTGAACTTCATAGACAACCAGTACATCTTTATCACTATTTCATATCAGGAAAGCAAAGGCTTTCTTAGACATCCCCTGGTATTTTCATCCAGGACCAGACTGTGTTACATGACCTCAAAGCCCCAGCTGCAAGGAAGGCTCAATATTGAGTTTTGTGCTTTAGTTCTAGCCATGGGGAAAACAAGTAAGAGAGATGGAGTCAGAAATAAATGGAATTTTGCAAGCTAACCCACACAGTCTCACAGGTGGGTACAATTACCACTTCCATGATGTAGCTAAGGAAACTGTGGCCTGGAAAGGTTAAACTTACTCAAGATCTCACAACTAACCAGTGGGGAGACTACGATTTGAACTCACACACCTTCTCTCAGGGTCTTTGCACTGAGCACTATGCTCTTCTGCTTTTCCAAATTAGTTCTTCCAGTTATTCTCTCTTGAGAGCACCCAGCAACTCTCCCTGATGGCAATAATCATCATTTACAATTATATATTTATGTTGTATGATCATTGCTTTAATGCCTGCCTGCCCAATTACACAGTAATCTCTGTGAGAGCTGAAACATCTTTGTTTCATTTACTACTACATATACAGCAATGTACATGTTTTCTCACACATAGTCCATTAATACCAAAGGAATGAATGAATGAATTCAAGATAACCGGTGATTTGATGCTACCCTTGTGCTAAACTAGCACTTGAGTAGCTGACAGCAGGAAAGTATCCATGAACTGAATAGCAGGCAGGGAAGACTCTGAGGAAAGATACTCTTAGGCTAGGCCTAAAGGGATGACTTTGGCTTTGAGCAGCTGGAAGTGAGAGGAGGAAGTCCAAAGTAGGAAGAGACAAGTGTCTTTGTAAAATAGAAAACTGACCAGCTTGATGAAAATAGAGGATATATGTTTAGAAATAGGTCCCAATTAGGGTATTAAACAATTTAGGAAAAGCCATGAAAGAAGGGCAGAGAAAATTAAGTTTCAATATCAATAAAGAGATGGAGAGTTTTGTGAATAAGCAAAATGCTAAAAGGGATTACTTTGGTAGTTATACATAGATTTCACTGGCCGCCTTAAGGAAGCTATTTCAGTAGCTTAAGCATCAGGAAACCAGACCAGGCCACAGCAATGGGAATGGAGAGTGAAGACAAAAAAGAGATCATGCCAAGGCAGCCACCACTAGAACTGGAGGCAGTGAGGAATGGCAGAGATGGATTTAAAGCAATTCCAAGTTTTTTATTTGGCTGACTAGGAGCATTGGCTAACAAATTAGAAATTCAGGAAAAGAGATGCTTGAGAAAGAAATATTGTGAAGCCAAATATGGAGTTCAAGGAAACCGAAGGATATACAAGTAAAAATATTCATGGATGACTATAGATCATGAAAAGGCAAAAACTGGATAGACCAGGAACTGAGCATACAAAATGTATCAGGAAAGAAACAGACTCATAGTCCTGGGACATGTGATCATTTCTGAGTTGGGACAGTAAAAAGATTATGTGATTTTCCAATTTCTCTTCCCCGGACTCAGTGGCAGCAATGTTAGTCTGGATCTCTGAATGACCATAAAACAGAGCTTTCCTTCATCCCTCAAGTTGACTCATATTGGACATGTGGTGTGAGCAAGAATAAATCCTTGTTGTGTTAAGCCACCGATGTTTCAGATTTTTTTTTTTTTTTTTTTTTTTTGAAACAGAGTCTCATTCTGTTACCCAGGCTGGAGTGCAGTGGCGCAGTCTTGGATCACTGCAACCTCCGCCTCCTGAGTTCAAGCGATTCTCCTGCCTCAGCCTTCCTAGTAGCTGGGATTACAGGCCCCTGCCACCACACCTGGCTAATTTTTGTATTTTCAGTAAAGACGGGGTTTCACTATGTTGGCCAGGCTGGTCTCTAACTCCTGACCTCATGATCCACCCGCCTTGGCCTCCCAAAGTGCTGAGATCACAGGTATGAGCCAACACACCCGGCCTAGATTTAATTTTTAACTGAAGCGCATCCTAGCCTAGCTTAAGCCAAAATCCAGTGCCTGGAGTAAGGCATTAGATCTCAAGGAGAAGTTGAAATTTGAGGCATGAAGAACATAAGGGAGTGAAAAGAAATGTGCAAATGTTGTGAATGGGGAGAATGGAGTTGCTGTTATGTTAAAGTGAGAATAATATTCCTCTACGAGGATAAAAAGCAGCTCAAAACTTTGATTCACATTTGGTACATCAGCAAACACGATAATGCACCTTTTAAAGGAAGGAATGACAAAGAAAACTCAATTATTGATTACTCATGCTAAATATTTGTAAACAAAAAACGTGAGATAATCCACATGTAAGTGAACGAAAATATGCACAAATTGTGTAAAAAGTAACTTTGATAAGTAAAATGAATAATTCCTTCGGGAGTTGCATCTTCATGATTTTTCCCCCTGCAATTAGTCTTTCTCTGTTCTATTCTCAGCACATCCTGTTTGCTTTGTGTCTTATCAGTGATCAGTAAATATTTGTTGAATGAATGAATGAGTAAAGGCATATATAGAAGAATAAAGAATAGATGAAAATGACTGAAATAATCATATCAGTTAAAACCAATTCAAAAGTTCGTATATTTCATATACCCAGAGAGCAAAAAATCTAGAATATCTGTTTTCTGGTTTACGTTTGGCAAGAAAAGTATGTAACAGACAAAGAAAACAACTAAGGTTGTTTTCTTGAGTTAGGATATAAGGTGATTTTTGCTATTTATGCCAATCCCCTAACAACTTAAATGACCCATCTAATTGTGATGTTACGTAAAAAATTGTATTTAACTTGCATCAATACTACAAGGAAAAAGAGTCAGAGAAAGGAAGGTTAATGAATATGGGGATATTTATATTCTCAATATATCAAATTATTTTTAATGTTTAGTATATATTTTATAAGAGTAAAATAAACATATTTTAGGAGAATTATGTATATTGTCACAAAGCATCAAAATAAAGTAGGAGGAGAAAAATCAATCATCTAAATATCAGGAAGAATGTGCTGGCATTGGGAGATGTCAGATTACAAAAGGGTATAATCTGCTGAGTTGTAATATTAGACTGGACAGAGAATTAGAGCATCCATCACTGACAAGCATCCTTCACCTGCAGGGATGTAGACTAGCCAACATAATGGATAACAGTGATATGCATGGTACTAGCTGAAATCAGTAACGGCAAGGACAAATACTTCCAATAAAATACTTCCAATAACATCACCTATGTGATACCAGGAACTAGGATTGACATAAATAGCAACATGACCATAAACCTGAAAAACAAAACACCTATTCGTGAGCTTGGGTCTACTCTTTTTTTCTTACCCTTTGATTTTCTTACCTTATGCTATGATTTGGTAACATATAAAAATCATATTTCCGCCGGGTGCGGTGGCTCAAGCCTGTAATCCCAGCACTTTGGGAGGCCGAGACGGGTGGATCACGAGGTCAGGAGATCCAGACCATCCCGGCTAACACGGTGAAACCCCGTCTCTACTAAAAAATACAAAAAACTAGCCGGGCGAGGTGGCGGGCGCCTGTAGTCCCAGCTACTCGGGAGGCTGAGGCAGGAGAATGGCGTAAACCCGGGAGGCGGAGCTTGCAGTGAGCTGAAGTGAGCTGAGATCCGGCCACTGCACTCCAGCCCGGGCGGCAGAGCGAGATTCCATCTAAAAAAAAAAAAAAATCATATTTCCAATGAGGAAACAAAGCACTAAATATTTCCACCTACTAGGATGAAATGTGTTGTGAGAATTACAGAACACAACATGCAGTGGGATCTTCTGGTAAATTTTGTGGAAGTTGGTGCTACAAAATTAGCCATCCATTCTGATGTGCTGTCACTTCTCTTGTTTCTCTACTTCATCAATTCTACAAATATTTATTAAGTATTTATTGTATGCCAGGCATTGAGCTAGAAACCAGATGATCTCTGCTCTCTTGGAGCCTGCAGATGATTATAACTTAGTAGTTAATGGGGTGGGCATAAAATAATTGATTGTTAAATTATGATCATCTTTTCACTTGTCCATCCTCTGCATTGAACTGAGACATTTTTAGGTGATAATGATGCCTTCCTTACCTTGACATTCCCAGAAACTAACAGAGTACATGACACATGGTATACATATGGACATGCAAAAACTGTGGGACATGTAAGTGAATAAAAACAAGAATGAAGGAAGAAAGTCTGGTGGGAAAGGAAGAATATGGATGATGAAAGTGAGTGGTTTTGGTTAAAAGACCTTGTTTTCAAGTTAAAAGAATGATACCATTCCATCAGTTAAAATTAGCTCTTCAGAAATCAAAGCTTTAAAAAAGATGTTTCCATCAAAAGTTAAACAGAAAAATTACCACTTTTCATCAAAGAACAAGTACATACTCACACTTTAAGCTTGGTTTCAGGAAACCAATATTTCATTCCCAGCTTTACTCTAAAATTATCTCACATGGAGAAGTCACTTAATATTTGTATGCCTCATTTCTTCCACTTAGAAACAGTAATACTCCCTCCTAGTAGTCATGGATATACAGAGTTAATTGAAACATGCAAAGTACTTTGGGCGAAAAATACTGATTTCTATATAAGCCTAATTGGTGTGTTCATCTTTTACTAAGAGCATAATGCAGATATTATTAAAACATTGAGTCGACTCAGGAAAGAGTTCAACAGTGACTGCTGTAAAGAAACTAGTCTAACTTCCTTCCCAACAATGTGGGAATGTTGGTCTTCCGTGAACCTGTGGCTCCGTGACTTCAGGAAGGCAGAGAGAATCTTCAATCATTTCCCAGACTCAATCTTCTACTTCAGAAAAAGTGAAACTTTGGCCAAGCCACCCAAACCAGCCACAAACAGTTGTTTGCTTCAAACCCGCTGAAATATAATTATAAACTCAACCATAAAATTTCCTAAACTCTGCCCTAGCATGTTGATTGGGTATTTCTAAAATTATCCTGTGATCTGTATTTACTACATTTCTAATGACATCTTATTATGTATTGAAAGTGTAGTGCTAATTTGAGAACCACATCCTCATCCTGTACAGGAATCCAAATCTATTGCTGCCATAGAGAAATAAATAGCCTTTTACAAAATCAATGAAGGAAGTCACAAAGGGTCATTTGGTCTAGTCCAGTGACCTCAGCAGAAATCTAATTGATATCAACTGTATGTACTGATACAAATAATGGCCAACATTCCTTAAGTGTCTACTATGAAGCAAGGCATATACTAAGCCCTTTTCCCATTATCTCATTTAATCCTCAAAACAATCTTATAAAATAGGTACAATTCTTATTCTCCATTTTATAGATGAAGAAAACATAGTACTGAGATGTCAACTGCAACTGTGGGTCACTGAGTCCGAAATTGTGGTAAGTATTTTTGGCAAGGGTTAAAAAATCAGGGTTGAGAAAGAATACAGGAGAGTCCAACTCAGCCCAGAGGCTGCTGCAGAAAAGAGGTTGAGTCTAGCTTCTAAAGGCTCTGCCACCTGGTTCCCAACTTCAACACAGCACCAGAAAAACTCTCTAACACTGCACCTTGTATCATTTCTTCTAACTGCAGAATCCTGGGCAGGAGCTGTGTCTATGCCAAAATATCCAACTAATACAAGTTGGAAAGAGCCAAGAAAAGGATATATCTATTCCGCCCACTTGCACACATTTTTGGCTTCTTTGTAGTGGGAAATATAGTCTTCCCTCCTAGAAATAAAGTTCGTAGTTTCCCAAAAATAGAAAGTCAATTTTGGGCAGCTTATGCTACTCCCAAAAGTTTACAAGAAGAAATATCATTGCACTGTGATTTGGGTGATTATAAAGACATTCTCACCTACTACTTGTACTGTAGATTTCTATTATGCTAATTTTAATCCACACAGCAATATGTCACCCCAAAAGACTCTGGAAGTGTGGCTAATAACAGAAATGAAGCTTCAGCCTGCAAAGAAAACATTTGTTTGTAATCTACATATTTCTTCTGAATAAATTAGTTGAGACTAATAACTTTTCTATCATTCTCTCTAGATCGTTCCTATTCCTCAGCCAAATGGTAATTTATTAAGAATAAATTACAATATTGCTTCTACCTGCTCATTTCCATATTGGTGAATTACTTCTAACCTTAATGAATGATCCTCTAGCAAATCAATTATTCATTTTTTAAATATTTTATGTTCCCCACACTATAGATTTATTATCAACTGTTGGAACTTATAAATGTTAACATGGGATGATGCCATCATCTAGCTTCATCAATAATGGATTGTTTTATTTTTTAATGATTTTTTTTGTGCTATTGATTGTAAATGGGTTTGACCCAAAGGGCCTTAAGCTTTTTCCATTAAAAATGAAAGTAAGCAAAAGCTCAATATGGAATAACACTTTTAAAATATATTCACACTTGAGTGAACCCTGATGATCTTAATAAAATGAGGTTGATGTTACCAGCCTCATATATGGTAGAAAGTGGTCAAAAGGATGAATGTGGAGATAGTGTATGAAAAATCCTTTCCAATAATTTGTAGTCAGTAATTAGCAATAACGATGGAGTATGAAAAAATACTAAGTCCTACAATCATCTTCATCACTAATACACGATGTGACTGCCGAAATAAATCCACAGTGCAAGTCAGGTCTAAAAAAGAAACAGTATCATATAAGAGAAAGGCCAGGAAACCACACAGTAAGTCATTGTACATTTAATGCTTTGAAATAAAGAAATACCATAAAAGTAAAACATTTTGACCAGGGGAAAGAATAAAATGTTTCATAACTATAAATAGAAAAATCAGCCTTACTTATTATTAGATATATCATTGTGCCAAAAGCTAATTTCAATCAGCCAGAGAGGCTAAGGAGAAGAGCAAGCAGTAAATTAAAATTCAGCAAGTAGAAGTCCCTTTCATTTAGCCATTTAGGCAGTAGACACTTACTGAGCAAACATCTATGTGAAAGCACTGGGCTAAACCAGGAGGGAGGTGTCAATATGATCATCTCCACTTTGAGAGTTCTGACATAGTTAAGAAAATATGATTCATGAATAATAACATAAGTCCTAAAGATATAACAGCAATATTAAGATACAAGTAAGTGCTAAGAAACTTTAGAAGAGGACAGACCTTAATTCTGAGCAGGGTTTTCATTTCAATTTTTAAATTAAAACCGAATTCTATACTGTCTTGCAAATTGATATTTGCTCTCTTATGGAAACTGTTTGGATTTGGGTTGTGCATTAACTTGCAACTATAAAGTGTCAGAAACGATCAATCTGGGGAGATGCAATAATCACATAAATTCTGAGAGTCTTAAAAACAATTCTCAAGGGTGAAATCCTGTCCTACAAACCCTATATTATGCTTTCACACCACCACTCTATGGCATGTAAATCTTAGGAGCTATAAGAGAAGGTTATAAATTGCTTGATCTCATAAGATAGGCAAGTGTCCTTGGGCAGACCTTTCTATGTCTCAGTTTCTCAGCTGTAACATAAGGAGGTTAAGCTCAGAATCTCTATGATCATTTCAAGGTCTAATATCCTGAGATTCTAAGACTTGGTGCATGGGCCATTTTTCATATCAACAATTTTCCTTCTAAGAACAAATGTTGTGAGGTTACCTGTTCGGCATAAAGGGACTATACAGAAGTAATTGGATCCCCATGGAAAAGCAATACCCTATGTATGTCTCACACTTCATAAATAGTATACTATGAGCATTGGTGGATGCTATGCAAAATAATGAAAGAATAAAATCTCCCTATTTATCCAAAACATTTTTTTTTCTTATTAGAGATCCAGAGATTACACTCATCTTCAGGCTGTTGACAGAGTATAGAGAGCATAATCTTAAAAACATACCACTTCTTGATGAAAATGGCACTTGTATACAAAGACTAGATGGGTATCAAGATAGCAAGATGGCCAAATAAATTTTAATAACTGGAATTCTAGGACGGGCACGGTGGCTCACACCTGTAATCCCCGCACTTTGGGAGGCCGAGGTGGGTGGATCACGAGGTCAGGAGATCAAGACCATCCGGGCTAACACAGTGAAACTCTGTCTCCAATAAAAATACAAAAAATTAGCCAGGCATGGTGGCGGGTGCCTGTAGTCCCAGCTACTCGGGAGGCTGAGGCAGGAGAATGGCATGAAACTGGGAAGCAGAGCTTGCAGTGAGCCAAGATCATGCCACTGCACTCCAGCCTGGGCAACAGAGCGAGACTTTGTCTCAAAAAAAAAAACAAAACTGGAATTCTAATATAAAATTTAAGGTTCTGTTTGCTTATATGATGTGATCCATTTTTTATCTCCAACAAACCTTCAGACCATGTGCAAAATACCCAAACTGTGAGTATTTTTGTTATTTTGTTGTTGTTGCTCATTGCATATTTGATGTGGAATTCATAGAAAGGGCTAAACCTCATATTGAGCTGATGATATGGAACAAGAGAGTACAACAATACATGGAGGGCCAGGTTATTATAAGTAAGTCTTTCCAATAGCACTCACAGTCTTCTACTTTCTATTTTATGTTATGTAGAGTCTTTGCTCTCTTACATTGTAAATTGCTAGAGCAAGGAATTCATGCCTGATTTATCTTATTTCTGTCACTCTGTCTCCAGTATTGCTACATCTCAGACAGTAGGTGCCCAATAAATATGTCCTGAATGATTCTTTGGACATAGATATCTCTAAGCAAAAGAGAAGCAATGAATTCCCCTGGTGCTAACCCAATCTAACTATGCAATTCTTATGAATCTGACCCTAGAAGTCTTAATCGTTTTGATTGTCTTTGAGCTATTTTAACGCTTTTGAAATTAGTATTCTGTTTATGGTTTTGCTGTATGTTTATCAGCATTGTCTATCAGATACTGCAGGCTCCAAGCCTTGAGATGTTTCTTCTATTTAATTCAAAGTAGGAGACTGGCACTAAAGGGAAGGACCATGGATGCTGATACAGTGCCAGTGATCTCCATGCTAACAATGCCCTTGTCCAAACAAGTAATACAATGAACAGCATTCTCTATTTCCTGTGTACTCTTGACGATGTTACAGAAAGCATTCCTTTCCCTTGTAGGAAATGGGTATAAAGACAATTTTACCTTGAACTTAGAGCCTAATGAAAATTTTTTTTAAAACTTTTATTTTAGGTTCAATGGTACATGTGCAGGTTTGTTACACAGGTAAATTTGTGTCACAAAGGTTTGTTGTACAGATTATTTCATCACCCAGGTTGTAAGCCTAGTACTCAATATTTTTTTCTGCTCCTCGCTCTCCTTCAACCCTCCACCCTCAAGTAGGTCTCTTCTTTGTTGTTTCCTTCTTTGTGTCCATGAGTTCTCACTACTTAGCCTAATGAAAATTTAAAAACTGTATTAAACATAAGGCAAAGGTATCACTTAATATGGCATTATGGCAAAGAAATTTTGAATCACGTTTTGAACTTTTTGTGCTCCATATTGATAGTGATTTAGGGAGAAAAGGCACAACAGCACATGGTTCTTCCAATGTGGGTTGTATCGGCAAGAATATGTCTGAAAATCTCATCATCATTTCTCAGAGGCAGCAAATAAGCATCATAAATTTACTCTATGAGTCTTCTATATCATACAATGAAGTTACCCTTCTTCTGAATTAGTGGGTTTATCCAGCATTTGAAGGATTTCCAACCAATAGTTTCATGGAGAAGAACTGCTTTCTTATTTCCCTCAAGTCTTGAGATGATCAGATTACTGATCAAGAACATTACTGACAGTGAAGATAGAGAAAGTGAGGCTTATAATCCACTGATTAAATGAATCTGACTTGATTTATCTGTGTAATGAGAAAGAAAAGGGAAAGAAATAACCCTGGGAATACTTGAACAATGTAAGAACAATAAGATAATGTTTCTTCCTCTTTTTACCACGTGTGGAACAATAGACATATGTGAGAGATGGAGACCTGCTTAAGAATTTAATTTGGAAAAGGTTAAGAAGAGTCATACTTGTAAAGCCTCTGACAATTCCATTTTGGTTAAGCGTAGAGATTTTGGTAGGTGGCTTTTTTTTTTTTAGGAAAATATCTAGAGCATGGTGTTTCCGTAAGACAGGAAGAAAGGGAGTTAAATTGTTTTGCAAAATAAATAGATATATTACCATTTTAAGGTGGCAGTTTATTAACATCTCTGCTTCCTTCTCTTTCATTGTTTAAATTAACTCTCACTATAACCTTGAAACCGAATATATAAATATATATATTTATAATAAACATATCTCACTATAACCT
>NW_016827765.1:289575-294592 GCF_001698545.2 Rhinopithecus bieti
TATTTATATATTTATAATATATACATTGATATAATTTATAAGTACATATTTATAATATATAAACATTTATTATATATTTATATAGAGAGAGAGAGAGATCTGATAAAAGACTTCAGGTATCAGTCAAATAGAGACAGAGATGAAAATGAAACAAAGTGAAGGTGCCCAGAACTTTCACCCCAGAAAGACTGTTGGGGGCACAGATTTCTTTAGCTGTATGGCATACATGAAGGGTCAAAACAATGTTCCCTTAATCAGAACAAAAGACTAAGTTAACGGGAGTGGCTAAAGTGGTATCTAAAACTCACTTGACCCCTCAAGATGGCAGAAATGCAAGGATAAACTATCTGTCCATATTCAAAATAAATCATAATCAGAAAACAAGTGCAGCATATATATTTTTTAAAGTCCCTTCAAAAAGCTAGAAAGAAACAGAGAAAACAAATGGTGAAGAACACCTCTCAAAACACACTTCTACAGGGCAGATTAAAGTTCATGACTTAAGCCATTTCCAAGAACTCAAACAAAATTAAAGGGAATACAAAATCCATGAAATAAGAGATGAATGTAGAGCTATAAGGCTTGAAGAAAGAAATAGGGAGACATTAGATTAAAGGATGAAAAATGACTTGAGTTGGCAGAACTTGAGACAAGATGCAAATAAAAGAAACTGTCACAAAATAAAGTCCACACTGAAAGAGGAAAATGAAGACTAAGAGGGACAGAAGAAGAACTTGACGGAAGTGAGCAAGCCATCAAAGCATTTCTAAAGAAAATGGCATATATGCAAGACAGACAAAGGTGATTCAACTCAGGCATAACTGGTGCCTCAAAAAGGTAGGAGAAGGAAAAAATAAAACAGAGAAGACTTTCATTTTAATTCAGAAAACTTCAGAGATTAAAATGATTGAATCTGCAATTTCAAGAAGCATTTGATATTTCAGGGGGAAAATGTTATTATACAATTACTGACCAGACCTAACAGCAAAACCAATAAACTAATGCACTTTATACATAAAGAAACAATCTTGAAAATCAAAGCAGAGAAACCAAGGCACTTTAAAAGGGAAAAGAATCAGTTGTCAGAAAGTCCGCCAGCAGTTGAGCTACACTTATAAAGCACCAAGGAAGGAAACTGTGGTCCTAAAGTTATATACCCAGCCAAAACATCACTCAAGCATAAAATAGATGAGCATGTTCATTTTATCCAAATTCAGAGCCACAGTTTCCATAAACTCTTCTTAAAGAAACAATTGCATTTCTGCCCATGATGAGATGGTGAACTACCCTGGCATTAGGTGCCTCCTCCACCCTAATGCAATACTGGAGAAGTCACAGAAGTCAGAACGGGACCGATGAGTATGCGAAACTATCATAGGAATCTTGATAACCTGCTTTTCTGAGGAAATTAGAAGGCACATATTCCAAGGGCAGGAATGGAACACAAGTGAGAGAAGGCTAGGAGTCACAGGTGTGGATAGACCACATAAGAGTTTTCTAATTATTCTTTCATCGTTCCCTTGGCATTACTTTAGGTACACTGTTGCCCACTTCATTGCCTCTGTAGGATATAAAAATAAAATAAAATACGTAATATAAAATAAGATCCACTGTCATATCAGCCTAACACCAGCCTGAAACTACGGTGAAACTTGAGAGCAATAATGTGGCCCAGGTCAGGGAACAGGTAGATAGAAACACAAGTAGGCCCACTGTAGCCCCTGAGCATGTCATCCTCTGACCTAAATACCTTGAGAACTAGAGGATTACAACCCACAGACTCAGTATTTGGCAAAGAGCACTGACTGAGTTGGAAGTTTAATAAAATTTCCTAGAGCAAGACTGTATTGCCAGGAGAGGAAAATGAGAGTGAATTGCAATACAAGAAGCCTCCTCCCTGAAGCATGTTCCCCTTCTGAAATTTTTCAGGAGAGATACAATCTAGCATTTTGCCAGTATTTTCCCCAAGAACACTTTACTATTCCCTGGGGAAAATAATCTCATGAAGAAAACTGCTGGGCCATTTATACTCAACTGCTATTTTAAAAGTAGAATATTTTTTTAAAACCATCATGAAAAAGATTTACTATGCTAGATAGAAGAAAATTTAAAATAAGCATAATAAATGGGCTTAAGTAAATAAGGGAAGACATTGCATTCCAGACACAGAAATGTGTCATCAGCTGGAAGAAGCAATTGAAGGTACTGAGGATGAAAAATGAAATCATTGAAATAAAGAACTCAATAGTGGTTTCAATAACAGAATGATCACAGGCAGAGAAAACTGTTAGAAAGCTAAAACATCAAGTAAAGTAACTCTTCAAAAGGCACTTAGAAAAAATAGGACAGGATTTCTAAAATCAAAATGAATATATACAAGAATACAGAAGGAGAAGTGTATTTATGTAATAGGAATGCCCAAACTTAAAAAAAAAAAAAATGGAAAGGAGGACATATTTACTAAACTAGGGAATAAGATTTTCCCAAATTTGTGATATTATTATCCAATTAAAACTGCTCATAGACTGTCACTAAATGAATGAATAAATTAATAGGAAACTACAACTAAGTTTATTTCATAGAATATTAAAAAAAACAAGGGTGAACAGAAAATTCTGAAACCTTCCAGAGACTGAGATCAGATCACCTATAAAGGATGAAATTAGATTGAAATCAGTTTTTAAAAGCAACTTGAGACATAACAAGACTTTAAATTAATATATTTATATTCAAAGTGCTGAGGGATAAAATCTTCAAGCCTAGAATTATATAAAGTTAAATTATCTAAGTGATAGGGTAAAATAAGATATTCAAGGCCTTGAGGATTCAGCACGTTTCCGAAAACAAAAGGAAAACTATGCCTCATCTGAAAAATAGGCTTAAGTAAATAACTTAGCCATTTGTATCCTTACTTTGAAAAAAATGTCTATTGATGTCCTTTGTCCATTTTGTAATCAGCTCATTTGTTTTTGTTTTTTGGCTACTGAGTTGTATGAGTTCTTCATATATTTTGGATATTAGCCCTTTATCAGGTATATAATTTTTACTTATTTTCTCCTGTGCCTGTTAATTTTATTGATTGATTGTTGTGCAGAAACTTTTTAGTTTGATGTTGTTTTACCTTATAATTTTTGCTTTTGTTGCCAATGTTTTTCCAAAGAAGACCTACAAATGTGCAATAGGTATATGAGAAGGTGCTTAACATCACTAATCATCAGAGGAATGCAAATTAAAACGACAGGAAGATATCTCACACTTGTTAGGATAGCTACTATCAAAAAGTCAAAAGATAACAAATATTGGTGAGGATGTAGAGAAAATACTGCCCTTATACATTCTTGGTGGGAATGTAAATTAGTACAGGCATTTTGGGAAAAAAAATACGGAGGTTCTTTTAAAAGTTAAAAAGAGAATTACTGTTAATATTTAACTTCATTAAAAAATTAGAAAGATAATTATTTCCTTTGGCTAATAAAATTGCTCACTCAAAGACATGTCTGCATTCCCATGTTCACTTCAGCACTACTCACAATAGCCAAGAAATGGAATCTGCCTAAGTGTCCATCCAAGAATGAATGGGTAAAGAAAATGTGATAAATGTATACAATGGAATATTACGGAATCTTAAAAAAGAAGAAAATCCTAATATTTACAACAATATAGATAAATCTAGAGAACATTATACTAAGCAAAATAACACATACACAGAAAGATAAATCCTGTATGATCTCACTTACATGTGAAATTGAAAAAAGTCAAACTTACAGAAGCAGAGAGAACTGTGGTTGTCAGGGGTTGGGGAGTGGGGAAAATAGGAGAAATGGAAAAAGCACCAAATGATGCAAACCTTCCACTTTGAGATGAGTAACTTCCAGTGATCTAATTTATAGCATGGTGTCTATAAGTACTATACTCCAGCCATGTTCTTAGAGAGTTACTATAAGGGAAATGAAATTAAGTCCAGCATTAAATAGGATTGAAGACAAATCCTAATTGAGACAGAAAGAAATATAAAACCACCATAGAGAAATACAATTATTTAATGGTTAAATAATTTAATAACTTATAATCATTTAGATGGGGGTTAGCAAACTGTGGACCCATGAGTCAAATCCGATGTGCAGGCTGTGTTTGTAAATACACTTTTATAGGATCATGGCAATACTTCTTCATCTACATACAGTCTATGGCTGCTACATTAGCAAAGTTGAGTATATGTGATAGAAATGTTATGGCCTGCAAGCCATGGTCCTTTGTAGAAAGAATTTGCTGACCTCTAATTTAGATTATGGGGAGGGAAGTGGGAAGGTAGTACTACCTAAAAAAAATCCTTATGATATAAAATTACATTAATAATTACATGAATATACATTGTTATACATTACAATACATAGAAAGAAAGACTGGCAGGAAATACAAGCTACTAATAGCCATTGTATTTGGATGGTAATATGGCTGCTCTTTCTTTCTCTTCCATATTTTTTAATTTGGGAGAAATGTTGCAATACACTTGTATTACTTTTATTTTTATCTTATGATAGTAAATTTCTGAATTGTGAAAACATGGCAACCACATAATCATGAAAAGGCAGTAAGAAAATCTCAAAATTATGAATTAAAATTTAATTTCAACACATGAAAGAATCTATCTAAAGCATGGAAAGCTTGCCTGCACAAAACTGGTCACATAAATTCCATGAAAAGAAGAGAAAATTATCATAATCTGTGAGAGACTGTTTATAGTCACTAACCTACAGAATAATAATGCTACCTTATATTTGCATAAAGTGCCATAGTCTATAGACGTCTCACTTGATTGTAGACTAAAAAGATAAATTTTTATATCCTTTGCACAACTGGAGAAATAAGATTGAGAAATGTACCCAGCAGTCATTCAGGAGCAGGTTGTTCAGTTTCCATGTAGTTGAGCGGTTTTGATTGAGTTTCTTAGTCCTGAGTTCTAGTTTGATTGCACTGTGGTCTGAGAGACAGTTTGTTATAATTTCTGTTCTTTTCT
>NW_016827765.1:298154-320593 GCF_001698545.2 Rhinopithecus bieti
ACACTTTTCTCTTTAGAAAAAAAAAAAGGTTTTTTGGCTTTTCTTAAATGACTGGAACTGTAAACACTTGACTTTTAAACTGTGAAATGTTTTCCCTCGTTGGTTTGTTGAAATAATACTGAGTTAAATGATTTTATGTTCCACTTTGTATTATCAGTATTTTCAATTAAGCTAAGTAATACTGAACTCAATTTGTTCTGAATGTGACATTTGTTACTGAATTCCTGTGAAGTAATGGTTTTTAAATAAAAAATTATCAGTCACTCCCTTAAAAATTAAATAAAGTCATGTGAGCCATGAATAAGAGAAACTCCAGGGAAAATAATCATTATTGTCACATCTCTCTCTTAGTTTCATGTTAAGATGGTGTTTTATTTAACTACTGGTCACTTTATAAGTGTTGTAATATGATATAATATGTCATTTTTCAGTGTGACAAAACTGCCTAGGTATTAGTCATCAACTTATACTGACTGGAAAATCTGTATGGGAGCATGTGGCTGCCTTCAGGACTGACTTAATTCTCAAGTCCTAAAGACTAATGTGAAACTCTACTGGACTTTCTAACATGACAAAGGATCCTTTTATTCCACTCTCTAAGCCTGATAAGTATTATAATACACAGGAAGTATGACAACGGATGAGGCTTTCAATATCAATAAGAAAGTGTAATTATTTTGCTGGAAATACTTATTGTTCCAAGAGAAAAGCTAAACTCCAGTTCATTGTGACTTATAGCTCCATTCATTTTCTTCTTGCTTTTGAAAGTCAGACTACAGTAATGCATGACTGTCCACAAAAGTTTCACAAACTCCTGTGCTGACAAAGCCCTACTGGCCAAGGAGAGCCAAAGCAAAGCCTTGAGGCTCCGGACATAGAGTTTTGACTTTCCCTTTTATTAGAGAAATGTTATTACAGTCTCCTGTTTAATCTCTAAACTTCATGGTAAATTTATTTTCTGGCTTTTACTCTATATTTATGTCAAATAATACATTTTACAAATTACTTAAGATTGAGCTTAATTGCTGTTTGAAGAAGATAATGTTCTGGTATCCAGCAACCTCAGGAATCCAATGATGAGTTTGCATTTAACCCCGAGACTAAACTCTGTATTGGGAAGCAAATATGATTGAATCTCAGCTTTTTAGCAAGAAATACAAAATATTCATACAGTGACTTTTGTGGCATGCTCCATCTCAACTTCCCCAGTTGCAACAAAGCTACAAGCCCCCTAAATATTTCTAGTGACTCACTACCAGGCTCTCTACCCTTTACGCCTTTACCCTGTGGCTCCTATACCTAAAATTGAAACAGGTGTTTAATTTCCCCATAGAACTGATGTTTACAGTCTTTTCGAATAAACATAAAAGTTAACCCTTCCTGTTCTTAAGGGTTGAAACTTACATTTGTCCTGCCTAAGTTCTTTTCTCAGGAAACTAACCATCAGGCCTCCCAGACAGTATCAAAGAACTGAAACTCACCAGATCACCACATCCAGAAAACGGGACACCAGATCTCTCCCTAATTCCTGCTTTCCTAAATGACCAACTGCTTCCTGTTGACCAACTTCTCTTCCTTACTTCTCCCTAATTCCTGTTTTCCCTGCATTTAGGTTCATTCCTTCCCTGCTATATAAATCCCCACTTTTAGTTGCCTGGGGAGACAGATTTGAGACTTGGTTCCCATCTCCTCTGCCAACATCACTCAAATAAAGCCTTTTTTTCCCTGGCAGTACGTGTTGCCTCAGTGATTGGCTTTCTGTGTGGTGAGCAACAGGATGTGGACCAAGGTGTCCAATCTTTTGGCTTCCCTGGGCCACATTGGAAGAAGAAGAATTGTCTTATGCCACAGATAAAATACACTAACGATAACTGATGAGAAAAAAAATGCAAATAAATCTCATAATGTTTTAAGGAAGTTTATGAATTTGTGGTGGGCTGCATTCAAAGCTGTCCTGGGTCACCTGAGGCCTGTGGGCTACAGATTGGACAGGCTTGATGACTAAACCCCTGGTGTTTCGGTAACAAAATGCTCTCTCTACTCTCTTGCTCCTTGTCCATGGGATTGAACTTCAGCATATCCTCCAATCTTCCTGGGAGGCTTAGCTATTAATATCTTCTCTGTAAAAGATTTTCTAACAAAATGAAATGTTCTTGCAGGAAATATAGTAGATATTAGATATTTCTAATGGATATTCTATTTTCCATTCTCCTCCTGAACCGTCCTTTATCATACAATTAAACTTAATTGCAATTATTTGTTTGAATGTGTGTTTCTCTCTGTACACCGTACAACCCTTGTGGGCAGTCCAGCTCACTTTTTTTCATTATCTCCTAACACAGAAGCTGGTGTAAAGTTGGATCTCTATAGATATAGAGAATGAATGAATGAAGTAAACAGATTAATGTCAGCATTGCTTTTTTGGAACTTTATATACATTAGGTCAACCAGTGAAAAAGTCCTTCATCCCTGGAACTCATTAACCACATCAGGAAGAATTGAAACTGAGAGAATGAGCATAAACGTGCTGTTGGTAGGCGCTGAATACTCTCAGCCTTTCCTGGGATAAGAACTACTAATCCATTCTCCTAGGGGAACAAAAAACATAAAAGTTCACATAGTATCTCACTTGTCTTCCATTCTGAATTAAGTTGCCCTTCAGACACAACTGACAAGAAACTAAATGGACTCCTAGCATGATTTTGGCAGCCAGTGGTATTAAATCATGTCTGAATTCCATGTGACTTTCAGTACTGTGTATCATAATTCAACCCAAAAAAAAAGAACTGAGTAGAGCTCCAGTAATCCACATGATCATATATAACTTTCCCAAGATATTTGACTCCAAATTAAAAACAATGACATTGTTACCTTGCCCAGAATTTCACAAGAAGTTAACATTCTGTAAACTAGGTTTTCCTTAATTTAGCTGTTGTATGATTAAAAACAAGATTCAGTTTTCCATTTCTCCTGAGTCATATCTCCTTTGACTACTGAAACATATGATTTTGGAGATACTTATTTCCAGTTTAGATGCTGCTTCTGCTATTTACTTGTTTTTGTAGAGATTAACTGGATGTTACGGAAAGATTGTATTTTAGACCTAATTGATAACATAGAAAGCCCTCATTTTATACACGAAAAAAACTGAGACCTGGTGAGGTGATGATTAAGTCCAGGTCACCCCAGGTACTTATTTCTAATCAGCACTAGGCTTACCACTCATGTTTTCTACAGCACTTAACTTTTTCGCTTCTGTTTTTTTAAAGATAATATGCAAACTTAACCTTTTACTTAGATTTAATCTGCCTATTAAAATTTTGATCTTAAGTAAATAAGTTAAATTCACGTATAATGCTCATGATTTTCATACTAAAATTAATACATTCATTAAAGAATAAGTCAATTTCCTTCTCATATATATTGAAGAAGTGAAATTAGCAGATGTTCTGGAAATTTTTACATTGAAGACATCTAAAAAAACTCCCAGCAACCTTCCTTAGGTTGACATGACTTTCAGTGGGGTGATAAAGGGAACCTGTGGAGAGGGAAATTGCTTTGGTCTTCATTAGGACGACGAGATATAAAAGTTACTGGCACCCAGAAACAAATTATAGTTAATTCTCATTCAGAAAGACTGACAATGATGTGTTCTGATTCATCAAATATTTGCCAGTTTGTACAACACTTTTTCAGAGTAGATTATCTTATGAATTAGGTCAACATAACCCTCTGAGAGCAAAGTTTCTCATCTGTAGCGGCCATGTGTCTCCTAGGGGTCATCAGGACATGTGTGAAAAGGAGTGGGTTTCTGATTGTGAGAATGCCTGGAGAGAGACAATTGTAAGCAGTGGATTAAACATCTACAATAACTAGACATTTCACCAAAAACATTTTACTTGGGTGCGAGTCCTATTTGCACCCAAATGCCAATAGGACTTTCCCTGGGAACCACTGAGTCAGACAGTAAGCATATCTGATCCTCTCCACAGCTCAACAAAGTATTAGCATTTAAAGGTGTCATCATTTCAAGACACCAAATTAAGCAGCCAGTTAATACTGAGGAAATTTAACAATTTCCTACAAATCTGTGATTATCAATTAATATTCCTAAACTTATTACTAATTAGTTTTCCTTATTGCATAGAGCATGTCCCTAAAACTTTTATTGTGGTTTTCTTATCTTCAATGATAATGAGATAAAATTTAAGATGGCTAATCATTGAAAGTATTGTTTTCTAATTAATCTTTCTTTTGCAAGCTGTTAACAGATAAAAATTCTTCCTTAAAATTATGCTGAACTTTCGTCACCAAGAATCATACAGAAATGCTTGAACTGACAAGATTTAAGCATCAGATACTGATGTCATAGTTCAAGTGAAGAAGTAACGATATTCTAGTAAGAAACAAGCCATTGAAAAGCCTGCTATTGAAGGCAAATGTACACAAAAGTAAGAGTCTCAGAAGAGGGTTACTGAGAAGAGGGTTACTGAAATGTGCCTATTACTTTTTGCATGATACTTCAGTAAAAGTGAAGTTAGGTCTCAGGCAAGCTTCTGAGGTGAGGCACCAGTGGAAGTAAGCCAAAATCATAGATGGGTTATCATCACACCCATCACTAGCCAAAGTCATCCCCAAAAAAGGATCCTCACATCACAGGGGTGCTGTCCTTGGGATAAGGGGCAAGGGGATAATCGATTTGAGTACCACTTTCCACTTTGTCCATTGCACTCCACTACATTGGCCTCTCTCCATCAATATCATAGGGGTTAAGAAGGCTTAAGTTAACAGACTTGTGCAGCTGAGTTAGGAAGGTTTGGGATAATCTAGGGTTTGTTTTTGTTTTTTTTTTCTTGTTTTCTTCTTGTTTTTTATTTTGTCTCATCATTTAGTAATTTTCCTGAGTTTAGTACTAGAAAATAAAACATCCTCAGGAAAATAAATGCCTTACACTTTGAAATTAACTAAAAACAGATGGCCACACATCCCCAAGATGTGAACATTTATATGTGAGACACAGAATGTGAAATGACTAAATCAGGTAGAATGTAAAATCCTTTTCCAGATTACATGTGCTTTGTCCACAGTCTTCCTTAAATGATCCTTCATTATAAATTCATTATCATAGCTTCCAAGCTACCATTTCTATAACTCAAGAGCTACAAAAGAAAAAAAAAAAGAACTTGTATTTTTAAATAAAAACTGTGAATTCATCAAAATAAACCTAATTTCTAGTAATGTCAAGTTTGGGTGTCAATAATAATATTCTAAGGTGTGTTTATTTCCATGTTTGCTCCTCTCTGAAACAAAAACTGATTATCCTACCAGCAGGTGGTAAGTATATGAAAAAGGAAATATACCTGAACTTTCGGCCCTCTAGATACCTAAACACCTAGCATCAATAGTGCTCTGATCATCCACCCATGTGCAAAACTTTTTATTGATTTATTTTTATGTGAAATGGGCTGGAACATAAAGTTTCTATAAATCCATTAAAATGCCCACCTACACAGTTCTTTCATCTTCATTCACCTTATGCCTCCATTAGAAGATACAGAAATAAGATATTCATGTTTTTGAAATGTATGTGTTTCACTTTTTTAAAAAAAAGGTTGACTTTTTTAGAATTCTTGGGAAAAAGTACAGATATTTCCCATATACCCGCTACCCCCACAATGTATACAGCTCTTCTGCTATCAACAACCCCACCAAAGTAGTACATTTGTTACAATTGTTGAACCTCCGTTGACACATTATTATTGCCTGGGGTCCATAGTTTACATTAGGGTTCACTCTTGGTGTTACCAATTCCATAAATTTTGACAAATGTATGATACATACCCACCATTGTGGTATCATACAGAGCATTTTCACTGTCCTGAAAATCTTTTGTACTTGTCATTTTTGATGCTGAGTTTTGATAAGAACATACCTGTTGCTATTAAACATATTATTAGGCACTCACCTTTAGTGAGATATATGTTAACCCAACATAGAATGAAGGATCATATTAGATGTATTTTGTTTATCTATGGCTATTTCACACATGCTAATACATTTATCATTCTAATTACCTTCATATTCAAATGTATGTTGAGATAGTAAACCAACAGGGACAAATATACTATGTTTGTTACGTATTATAGTTATTGCTAAGAAGTATTTCCCCATTTGGGGATAGTAGTGTCATCTGAGGGTGCATTCTTAATGCCAAAAATAAAGTCGTTTTCATTATTTTCATTCTAATCATATGGGTCCAAGTATCATAAACTGTTTCTCAAAGAGTATTTCACAGGACACGATCTCTATGGTATGTTACCTTTAAAAAGGATTTTGTGGTCAAACACATTTGAGAAATTATGCATACTATAGTTCCTTTTGGAGATTTACAAAGTATGTCAACCATTTAAAAATTTTGTGAAGTCCTACACCAAATACCTGATCTAATTTCACTTAATCCAGCACTTTCCAAACTTATGTACTCATTGAACAATTTAGGGATTTTAAATAAACATAATACAGACTGGCTAGATCAAAACTTTCCAGAGAATTTTTTGAAAACTCAGGTTCTAGTAAAACAAAACAGAATAACAAGATAACTCATTAGTTATAATATTAATGGTAATTACTATTAGTAGTACTACTAATAGTCATTAATATTTATATGGGTAATTTATTGTTTCATAGTTTATTTTCACCTGTATTTTATTTTATTATTTATTATATTTGATGTTTTAAAATAGTCTGAACCAGCATGTTCCACACTTAATGGAGACCTTCACATGTCCCACCAATTTTGTTATTCATAACTGGAATAAACTTGCTATAGTATACATCGTAAAATTATGATGAAACAACTCAAAACCAATAACCACAAAATCTACTTACACTAGAATATATTAACACAAATATAGAAAATTTATAGTCACCTAAAATTTGTTTTGTACATGAAAGAATCTTTTGAACTAAATAAGTGTATTAAACAATTGTAGGACTTAGAAGATTTCACATTCCAATAATATATTTTTAAAATATAACATACAGGTGATGATACAAGTTACTTCACTTATAAGCAACCCTGAATTTAGGTACACTGTAACTACTTGAAGGAACATTGTAAAATAATGGAAAATACGAAATTGGGAAAATTTTGGTCTAGATTTGAACCTATCTTTTGCATATAGTAACTGGGAAAATTACCTTGGCCGACTGCAACCTCTGCCTCCCAGGTTCAAGTGATTCTCCTGCTTCAGCCTCCTGGAGTAGCTGGGATTACAGGCATTGCCACCACACCCAGCTAATTTTTGTACTTTTAGTAGACAACAGGTTTCCCCATGTTGACCAGACTGGTCTCGAACTCCTGATCTCAGGTGATCCACCCACTTGGCCTCCCAAAGTGCTGGGATTGCAGGCGTGAGCCACCATACCCAGCCTAAACCATACATTTCTTATTTTCATCATCTGTAATGGGAATGATGCTACATGATACATTCCTTGAATGACTGACTAGATAATTAAGTTAGATCGTATGAAAAACACCTAGCCCCAAATCTAGCATTTAATTATATATCAAAATTAATACATTTATAACAACTTCGTATTAAACAGTTTATCACAAAACCTTTTTGTGTTCTGTTAATCATACATACATAATATAGCTAATCTAAAATACAGGCAACACATGCAGTGAAAAAGTGATCAATATATTTCCAAATTTTAAATAATGCCTTCTATTTCAAAATGTAACTATTCACTTTTAACCCCAAAAGCAATTTTCTGTGGGTTAACATATTTAGAGTCTGTATCCTAATTATCTGGTATGATATTAATAACACTAATTCTAACAAGCAAATGACAAAATTAATGTATGATCCTCCACAATGTTTATAACAAAGCACTCATCTGTACTTATCCAAAGAATTTTAAAGTATACAATTTATGATTTTGTTGGGTTTCTTCCCCCACACACTTCCTCCTTCCCAATTCATGGATATATTTCAACTGCCAATAATGGATTTAGAGTCTAGCAAAGACCATCAAGCCTCCATCATAGGACGGTAGCTACATAAACATGACCCATTTCCCAGCAACACTTGGCCAGACAGGTCTCAAACTCCTGACCTCAGGTGACCCACCCTCCTTGGCCTCCCAAAGTGCTGGGATTACAGGCGTGAACCACCATGCCCACCTAAACCATACATTTCTTATTTTCATCAGCTGTAATGAGACTGGGGAATGACGCTGGGGAATGAGTAATATAACTGTAAAGGCTATAGTGAACGCTTCAGAAGAGTATCAAATAAAGAGAATAACTTTTTAAACGTGTTGGTTGACTTTTTTAGATATAGTTTTATTGGTTTTTAAAATAATCAATTTATTAATGTTGGAATTACAGGGTAAATAAAAATCATCTCTATGTAGCAACACCAATCAATTAGCTAGTACAGGGACCACTGAGCAATACTGGTTTGAACTGCACAGTCCATTTATATGTGGATCTTCTTCTGCCTCTGCCACTCCTGAGACAGCAAGACCAAGCCCTCCTTTTACTCCTCCTCCTTAGCCTACTCAACATGAAGATGACAAGGATGAAGACCTTTATGATGACCCACTTCTACTTAATGGATAACTATCTCTTTTTTGTTGTCTCTAGCCTACTTTATTGTAAGAATACAGTATGTGATACATATAACATACCAAATATGTGTTCATCAACAGTTGATGCTATTGGTAGGGCATCCAGTCAACAGTAGGCTATTATTAGTAGAGTTTTGGGGTGTCAAAAGTGACATGTAGATTTTTGACTACACAGGGGATCAGTGCCCCTAATCCCCACGTTGTTCAAGAGTCAACTGCAAAATTTTTGTCAATTGTATGTGTGTGTATACACACACAAGGTGAAAATGTGTCATAGCAATTTATTTATAATTTATATAACACATATTTAATCCATGTTTTCAATTGTCCTCTAGAAACATTGTTCCATTTCCCCTTATTGATCTAAACCAACAGTTCTGTTTTGTACAAAATTATTGCCAAACCCAGATATTTTCAAAACAAAACATAAAAACAGTACCTCATTGCTGGCTTAGTTGGCTTTGACTACTAGTAATGCTGAAAACATTTTGATATGATTATTAGCATTTTTCATTTTGTGACATATCATTAAAATCACTTGAGATCCTGCAAACTTTTTGCTCAGTATGCCTTGGCCTCAGAGACTCTGGCTTGATTGATTTGAGATGGAGTCTGGGTACCATACTTTAAAAACATCTGTGGTTCTAAGATGTAGCCAAGTCCCAATCCACTGCTCTAGAAGGAACATAAACTCCTGGTATTGAGGCCTCTGGAAATGGATTGGTTTCTGCCATTTCTGAGTTTGCTTCTTCAAAATTGACTGTGTTTGTGTAATATTTATGATTCCTCTGATTGTAAAAAAAAAAAAAAAAAAAAAAAAAAAATAGACAATTTAAGGTAGATGTTTTTCTTTAAATGACTTACTGGAAAGATACTGGAGTATATTATGGAATCCAAGAAAGCACTGAACAAGCAAGCTTCAGGTGAGTTTAATGTGCAATCACATTTAAACTGCTCTAAAGGGCTTCATTTAATATAATTATGGGGCAAACAACTCCTGTATCAATGGGATTCTCTCAGTTCAAAACACAGAAGAATCCCAAGGACAGAGAAATGGAATGTTTCAGAGTGACTAAGATGTATATCACCTGGATGATCAGGGCCTGAAGGAGGCACATGAACTGGAACATGGATGCAGGGACACATTGTTCTGGTTAACTGGAACTGAAGAGTTTCCTAGGACATGACACTTTGAGTGATAAAACTGGGACAGTCTCAGGCAAATCAGGACGATTGGTCACCTTTGCAGGGAGACATCCCTTTGAGTCAGGATAAGAAACAGTTCTCAGGGATAGTCCAGCAGCACATCCTCATGTTATGTAATCTTCATGTTTGCAGAACCCATACCACTTGAAGTATTTTGTGATAGGTTTTTGTAGGCAAGAGCGTGTAGAAAGGGATATGGGTGTGGTGATTTATTCCGCAGTACTACATACAGTAAAAGTTCAATGCAACCTCATCATATTGAATACGGTATATTTCAAAGAATAGGAAAAAAAAAAACTCAAGTAAATTTGGTAACTCAGATTATAGAAATTATTTTATGAGTTAGTATACTAAGCAGCAAAAGTCTTAAATATATACAGTGAAAGAAATAACTTTTACTTTATAAATCTATACTCATGCTCTAAGAAACTGTAAATCAAGTTCATAACCAAAACTAAAAATCACAAAGGTAGAAATGCAAAATGTGTCAAACATGTTATCTCTGACAGCCAAATGTCACCCTTTTCCACGTGTTAAAATGAAAATATTACAAAAAGTAGGGCATTTTAATTTAAAAATGGCATGTTATTTCCAGTGTCTGCTTGCCAGTCAGACTTGGTCAAATGACTTATTGAATTTTAATTATTTTTAACTCAGTAAACTAAGGCACTGTTTAGTGATGAGACAATGTTTTAAAAGGAGAGGTACACACCCTTATATGGGAGTTTTTTGTTTTGTTTTGTTTTTTTGGAGACCAAGTCTCGTGCTTGTCCCCCAGGCTGGAGTGCAGTGGTGCGGTCTCGGCTCACTGCAACCTCTGCCTCCTGGGTTCAGGCAATTCTCCTGCCTCAGTCTCCCAAGTAGCTGGGACTACAGGCGCCCGCCACCAAGCTCGGCTAATTTTTTTTGTATTTTAGTAGAGACAGGGTTATACCATGTTGCCCTGGCTGGTCTTGAACACCTGAGCTCAGGCAATTTGCCCGCCTCGGCCTCCCAAATTGCTGGGATTACAGGTGTGAGCCACTGCGCCCGGCCCTAGGAGTTGTTTTTTTTTTTTTTTTCTGACTGTAATCCATAAACTCCATGGAAAATGTAAATCATCATTCAATACATCAGGCATTCTAGAAATACACAGCACCGCTTCTAGGAGAAGCAGGAAGATCAAGAGGTCCCCAGGACTTTCAGACCAAAATAAACAACGCTGGTGGTACAAGGCATTTGGGAACACAAAGTGTAATTTGTTATATACAAGAATTCTGGGTAAGTTGAAATTTTCCCTTCAGCAATACAACGGAGAGGTCTCCAGTAGATTTTACACTGAAAGTTTAACACTGACTCAAGATCTATCTGCTAAAGAAAATCAGTGTCTTCAAGCCTGTAATCCCAGCACTTTGGGAGGCTGAGACAGGCGGATCACGAGGTCAGGAGATCGAGACCATCCTGGCTAACACAGTGAAACCCCGTCTCTACTAAAATACAAAACTAGCCGGGCAAGGTGGCGGGCGCCTGTAGTCCCAGCTACTCGGGAGGCTGAGGCAGGAGAATGGCGTAAACCCGGGAGGCGGAGCTTGCAGTGAGCTGAGATCTGGCCACTGCACTCCAGTCCGGGCAACAGAGCGAGACTCCGCCTCAAAAAAAAAGAAAAAGAAAAAGAAAATCAGTGTCCTTGCAGGATGGAAGGAAGAACTAATCAATATAATATTGGACCAACCTAACAAGGAATGCCACCCCACTGACAGGAACTACAGCTACAAAACTCCCAATGAAAACATGTACAAATAACTGCCTGTGATGCACATCTTGACAAATGCATACTAAGAAATAATCTTGCTGTGTGAGTGTGGAAGCAGCCAGGTCTCACAATTTCAGTGCCCCCAAAAGAGATTATAATCATGTGGGAAATACATGTTAAAATCTCAAAGAAACACAAGGATATAAAGTGCAGTGTTCATCCCAAGGGACACAGTGACTCTTTTGAGGCATAGTTTCCTCACTTGCCTACATTCTAAATCTGTAATTCCTTAAATAAGCCATGGAAAATGGTATATATTACTTAAAAGACTGAAATGATTAATATGGTACGCCAAATGACAAAAACAGAAACTATGATAAAACTTTGCTTGTTCTCTAGATGGAAACTAATTCAGTCAAAGTGGAAAAGAAAAAATAATTCAGATTAAGTATAAATTTTAATTACCTAAAAATAGCTTTTCTGGCTGAATTTTACCTGAAATGCAGTGTTTGTTACCTCAGCATTTATCCTAAATGGACTTCTCTCTCAGCAGCACAAGCCCTCTGCTAGAACAGCGCTCTCACAGAAAACCAGAGAGACAAGTTATTGGGGAAATTATGAGGCATTTTTCCATACACTTTTTTGTCTCCATTCGCCCAAGCTGTTTTTGTTTTGAGAGTGCCCCGATGTTCAGCAAATCCTTTCAATGTTTTGCTATTTTCCCACTTCGAGACATGAGGCATCCTGCAGAGCAGCATCTGAATTCCTAGGCTGGGGTGTTCCTCTCCTTCCTCCTCCCTTCCCTTTCATTTCCAACCATACTCACTCCTCACTCCTAGGAAAGCTTAGTGCAGGAAGTCTGCTCTTTACCACACCCGAAACAGCCACAGCAGGATGACATTCAAGTTACCTCGCCTAAAAACATCTGTTCTCTAACCGAGGAGCAAGGGTTTATGACCACCTGAGGGTCATATCAAATGGAAGAAAGGATTCAACAGTCGTCATAGAGGGTTTTGCAGAGACCACGTTGCTGAACGCAAGTTTTTATTTCCCTGGTTCTTTGGTACCCAGACACACAATGACAAGCATTTGGCACAAGCACCAGTCGCCAGGGTGACACATCTGCAAGCTCAGTCCCTCCAGTCCTCTGTTTCATAGCTCTGGTAGCTCAGATTTATGTCCCTGTATAAGTATATTTTCACACTGCTATAAAGACATACCCTGGAGTGGGTAATTTATAAAGAATAGATGTTTAATTGACTCAGTTCTGCATGGCTGGGGAGACCTCAGAAAACTTAGTTATGACAGAAGGGGAAGCAGAAGCAAGTAACTTCTTCACAAGGCAAGAAAAAGCGAGAGAGCAAAGCGGGGAAGAGCCCCTCATAAAACCATCAGATCTCGCAAGAATTCACTGACTGTCACGAGAACAGCTTGGGGAAACCACCTCCATGATCCAATCACCTCTCACCAACCTCCATGATCTAATCACCTCTCACCAGGTCCCTCCCTTCACACCTGGGGATTACAATTCGAGATGAGATTTGGGTGGGAACACAAAGCCAGAGCATTATCAGTCCCCTGGGTTCCAAGCCCATTGTCTATATCCCAAAAGACAGGAGTCTGTAGATCCATAGGTGATACTTCTGGAATTGAAAAGCAAACAAATTTCCTTTTCTCTTTCACATTTATCATTAGGTCAAAAAGAAAAGAATTGTTTGAATTCTTAGCACTCTAGCTCAGAAAAGCCTTAACTATCTAGCATGGTCAACCCAAAGGCCCCGTGGCTCCTGTGCTTTTACAACCCCATTCCAAAACCCCACAGGCTAAAACCTGAAGACTAGTAAGGAGGAACACGAGTAAACAAATGACCTCATTCTCCATTTGTTTGCAAACTCCACTGATGTCTGTGGTTTCCAACTGATCATTATTTTTAAAATGAGTGAAATAGTGTGAGACCTCAGAGCACTTTTTTTTTTTTCTTTTTTTTTGAGACAGAGTCCCACCTCTGTCTCCCAGGCTGGAGTGCAGTGGTGCGATCTCGGCTCACTGCAACCTCTCCCTCCTGTGTTCAAGCAATTCTCTTGCCTCAGCCTTCCGAGTAGATGGGATTACAGGCACATATCACCATGCCCAGCTAATTTTTTTGTATTTTTAGTAGAGACAGTGTTTCACCATGTTGGCCAGGCTGGTCGCAAACATCTTAACTCAAGTGATCTGCCCGCCTCGGCCTCCCAAAGTGCTGGGATTACAGGCGTGAACCTCAGAGCACTTTTCTAAAGACAAAAGGTGAACTCTGGAGTTGCAAGCCACCACAGAGCTTCAAGGTGTGTCTCTGAGCACACACACTTGCCTATGCTGTCCCCATGGTACTGCCAGGGGCCAGGATGGGCCCAGCCTCCACTAAATGATGCTGCTCACAGCAGGACTGCTGACTCCTGGGTGATCTTCGGCAGGAACTCAAATCATAGGCTCCAATCCAAGGATCTTAAAGTGAAACCCTTTAAGCCCTCCAATGTATATCCAAACAGAACCTTAAGACAAACACAAAGAAAAGAGAAGGCGGCTTTGAGAAATGAAAGAAGGAAAAAGTACCTGAGACTGTGAACTTGCTGTCATTCATCAGGAATAAATTAGAGGTAGACACTAGGGCCTGGGAGAGAGAGGACTCAGCTTCACTGCAGACACTGTCTTCAGAGGACCAGGTCCTTAAAATTAAGGAGTTAATTCACCAAGTTAAAATTTTTAAAATCTACTTACATCCTAGAGAAAGGAAATTGAAGCTGAATAATTGAATACACCTGGTCATTAAAACGCCTCACACTTTTCTTAATTGACTACATTTTCATGGTCTATCTAAATATTTAGGAGTGTTATAAACCCACAGCTTCACAACCTGGTAGTAAGGCAGCCTTTTCATAAGGTTCCACGAAATACCCTATTTAGGGGCTGAAATCCTGCTGGCAAAATACCTGAAAACAGTTTCAAAGAATGATGTACCGTCCCTAAACCACAGAGACATGGCCTGTGATAGTTAGGCTTACCCTAAGAAGAGGTTTGGGAAAACAGCTGTTTCGAGAATCATGAAAGGAACCGGGGCAAATTAGAGAAGTAAAAAATGTATGAGGAAAGGATTAGAAAGGAAATTATTATTTTTTAAAAGTCCAATGTCCATCTCCTAGGATCCCAGGTCAGTATGACCCAGAGTGAGCCACCTTTGCTGACCCTGTCCTTTTTCTCAATGCATGGGGACCAGACCTTTAGAGCCAGCAGGACCTCAGGAGGTGGCTGTGTCTATTCAGCCAAGCGGTGACTCACTGAGTAAGCAGAGGAAGGGTTTAATTGCCATGGATCTCTGACCTAAGCCAGAGGACTCCTGGAGGAACTGGGCAGGTGGACTAGTCTCAGCTGCCCTCGTCTTACTCCATGCAGATGAATTGCCTTTGGGTGCCCAAGTGAGAAAATGCAAACCTCCAAACCAATGGGGTTACCTCCATTTTTCATACATGATATTGGACAAGATCCACCATATATTATAATATACCTCACAGTCTTCCCGGCGAAACTTAAAACTACACAATCAGGGTCACTTTTAATAAGGTTCTCCAATATAGATTCTCACTAGAGTACTAATTGACTTACAAGTCCACCTTTTCTTGCAGGAGAACAACAGCCCTTAGATGCCAATCTGAAACCCAACTTCAATTGTCTAGTAGGTGTTTTTTTTTTTTAATCTGCAATTATTAAAGAATTTGAATGGGATTAAATCCACTCCAAATACTGATTTTACCTGTCTATAATTTGTGTAGTCATATGAGACTGACTCTAAATTAGATTGAAAGCTTTCATTCCATTCTCAACTAGAAAAGCACCACCTTCTTGTGTGCCTTCAAAGTTATATTTGTATGTTCTATTGTTTTAGAGAAGTTCTTGCTTCATGCATTTAATTATCAACGCCGGGAGATGCCGATGTCATCTGGAATAAGGGTCATTCTCTGGCTCTCAGAATACTTTCAGAATGACAGATTCTACAAGTCTGTAACACCACTAGTGTCTACCTGATGAAAACTTACCAGCTTCAGCACACCAAAGCTGTGATTTCCTGTACAAAACATATTGAAACAGAGCCCTCTGTCATCACCTGCTATTGCTGGAACAGATCTTGAACCCACGTATCTCCATGGGGACTCTCATTGCACTGAGCACTGTAAGAAAATTCAAAAAATTCACCACCTCATTTTCAAGGTGTGAATATGTCCCATCATTATCCATTAGGTATTGTGCACTAGCAGGGCACCTTGTGCCGAATGTGACAGAGAGCATTTTCATCATAATTCTGGACATAACTAGAGCCACCGCCATCCCGCCCCCTCAAGGGAAAGAAAAGACTATGGGTGTCAACATGTGCTGAAAAAGTTATTAGAATTCTGCCTTCCATCTATCACTTACCTACAGGTAGGAAACAACCTCTGCAGTGCTACAAGTGAGCTTTGTAGAAAAGAAAAATGTACTTTTATTCACAAAAAAGACCAAAGCTTAAGTATCTTCCTTCTACAAATTCGTATGTCCATGAGATTAGCAGAACCATACCGATTAAAATGAAATGAATAACTCATCTCTCCAAAAAAATAAAAGTTAAAAATTAGCCCAGCCATGCCTGTAATCCCAGCACTTTGGGAGGCTGAGATGGGAGGATCATGAGGTCAGCAGATCAAGACCATCCTGGCTAACAGGGCGAAACCCCATCTCTACTAAAAATACAAAAAGAAAAAAGAAAAAATTAGACGAGCATGGTGGTGGGCACCTGTAGTCACAGTTACTTGGGAGGCTGAGGCAGGAGAATGGTGTGAACCAGAGAGGTGGAGCTTGCAGTGAGCTGAGATTGCGCCACTGCACTCCAGCCTGGGCGATGGAGCAAGACTCCATCTCAAAAAAAAAAAAAAATTAGCCAGGCATTGGCATTCTGCACGTCTGTAGCCCCAGCTATGCGGGAGGCTGAGGTGGGAGGACTGCTTGAACCAGCAGGGTTGAGGCTGTGGTGAGCCATGATGGTGCCACAGCACTCCAGCCTGAGTGACAGGGCAACAAGACCCTGTCTCAAAAAGAAGTAAAATGTGACTAATATTAACCAATATAATTAAGACACTTAATATTACAATTATTTCTCCTACTTTTCAACTTAGACAACATAATTTTGACTAATAACAATCAAATAAAAAATGTAAAGAGGATTCGGCAAGGACAAATGACCATCTGAAACTCACAAAGAAAGCAGCTGACTTTCCTTCTTTCTATCTCATTTTGCATTATTTTCTGATCTCAGTTCTTAATCAGCTAGTTAAAATAATTTTATCAATCTGTAAGCATTTTACCCTTTGAAAACATTTAACCTAATAAAATTCATGAATATATATATATATATCTCACACTCACACACACACACATATACATATAAACTGACAGGTATTCAAAATGCAATCAACATTGACACATCAATGTCAAAAATTAAACAGTCCATAGTCGACATATACTATTATTAGCTTGGTGCAAAAGTAATTTTGGTTTTTGCCATTTAAAAGGAATGGTAAAACCGCAATTACTTTTGTGTCAACCTATACTAAAATAGAATTGTATTATTTTTACCTATACTTCCATATAAATAAGGGGTAAATCCACTAGAATGCTACTGGTCTCATTCGTCAAGGACATTACAAGATAAACTGGAAGAAAAAAGGACAGATATTATTTGTATTTATATAATATGTATGCTATTGTGTACCTTTCTCATCTTCTAAAGAAATTAAATTGTTATTCTCATTTTAAAATTATCTTCTTTAAAGTATTTGTGGCCATTTTCTCCATGGCTCACTTTTAAGCTAACTGAAGCAGGGGAAGTGAAAACTCAGTCATATACAAAATAAGAAAGAAGGAGAAATATCCATCAATATGGACGACATTTAAATCATATAAAACTAGTGTATGCAACTCTACACAAACAAAAACATTTGAAAACATGGATGAAATGTATAATTTTCCAAAAATTAAAATTCACTCTATAAGTGATAAAATATCAGAGTTCCAATACACATAAAAGAAATAGAGGAATTGCTCAAAGAGCTAGCCCTCCCCGCTTAGAAAAAGCACCAGATCCATATGGTTTCTTGGGGGGGAATATTTTCTTCTGTTTTGTTTGTTTGGCTGCTATAACAGAATACCATAGACTGAGTGGCTTATAAACAGCATAAATTTATTTCCTACAGTTCTGGGGGCTGAGAAGCCCGTGATCAAGGCAACAACACATTTGGTGTCTAGTGAGGGCCCACTTCCCAGCTCCTAGAAATCCGTCTTTTCTCTGTGTCTTTACATATAGTTATGGGAGGAAACGCACACTCTCTGGAGTCTCCAAGGGCACTAATTCCATTCAAAGACAAAGCAGACTTTAGAAGAATTTGATCCAGTTGGAAGGCAGGCCCTGAAAGAATGCCACCCCAAAATTACAAAACTTCGGGTCCATTAATTACTAATGGATTGAATCTTATGAGTGGGAGCACAATGGTAGGAATCCCAAAAACTGTTCTACAAAACACAGATTGCAGGTGACTGGCTTAGAAATCACCTGAAATGCATGTTACAAATGCAGATTCAGGAAACTCACCTGGACTTGCTGAATCAGAATCACTCAGTGTTGAGGCCAAGAAATCTGACGTTTAATAGGTACCTCAACTGCTTCTTCTGACCAATGAAATTTAAAAACAATTGTAGTGCCTAATAGTGGTTCTTTCCATGATTTCTACCATGTATAATAACATTACCTGCAATAACCACAACTTTCTCAAGTGAGGCATTTGAATTACCAATTAACCAAGATAATGTTATTTTTATTTGGCAAGAATGTGTTGGTCTGTGTATCGTTACAATTCTATCCTAGTATATTTTGTGATGTTTATTTTTTAATGAAAGGTTTATAAGACCTTAAAATACTATTTTAATATGCTTATTTCCTTTAGAAACCACAGTAGCCTTTTCCTGTTGTGTCATCTTCCTTAAAACAGGAACTGACCATTCATTCATTCAATAACAACAAATGTTTACATAGTGCCTGTTATGTAATTTACCCTATACTAGTTACTGTTTAAAATAATGTATTGTTTCTTCATTCATCATATTCTATTTTTCTTTATACAATTGTAAGAATTTTAATAACGATCCTACCCTCTTAAATTGTAACAAAGTAATTGTTTAGTTGGTTTTAATATCTTGCCTTACATCAGTTTTAGCTACATTAGTTATAGCTATTAGCTAGACAGATGCAGGCAACAACCTCAAGGTCATTTTGTCTATATAAAGGTTTTCTGGATTTGCTGTTTGGTAGATTACACTCAATCAAATTGTAATTGTATAAAAATGGCATTTTACAGGCCAGTTTTTATAGGCAAAATCATACTTGCTATGGAGGTAATTCCTTCTTTTTGCTCATGCCATTTATTTCTTTTACCATTTTTCATAAGAAAGTATAGTTCTTACTGTGGAGACTTTCATTCACTCAGTCAGTCATTCAACATCACCAAATACTAGTTACTTTTGAGTGGTAGGAAAGAGTAGAGAAATTAACTTTCTGCCTTTACCTCAAGTAACTTACACTGTTTTTAATTGTTTCATTCATATATTAGTAATTTTGGTTATTGATATCATGAGTAAAAGTAGTAAATCTGTTAATATTGTTTAGAATATAATATTTATTGCTAAGGCAGTTGCTGATGACTATCTAACCTTTATCATGGTAACAGTAAATTGAGAATAATAAAGAGAAGGCTTTCTCTCATTCCTTTCACTTTGGATAAGAAATATAATTTCTGGATTTGATGTCACTGTGAATTACGGGTGATCTTTAGAGGGTGTCTTTCACTACTTTATCACTCACCAACTTCTGAAATCCCCACCCCACCATTCCATGCGGGATCAATATATCACAGCTGTCACCAAATCCAGCTGTTGGTTTATTTAGAACACTATGCAAATTTTAATGCCATCTTTAAGAGAGCATTTTAAAAAACAAACGCCTGCTCCAAATTTCCCTGTAGCTCTTAAAAACATTACCATTTTCAAATTCAAAGCTTTGTACAGTAAAACCTAATTTTAAAAAAACAATAACATGTTTACCAAAGTTAGAGAAAAATAACACAGGTACAAACTAGACTGTGTTCCAATTATATTATGCTGATTCTGATCATGGAATAACTGATTAGAACTTTGACAATTTTAATTCTCATTCTTCAAGCTCCTGATTAAGCCTCCTTCCTCAGTAACTCCAGCTGACATCCCCCTGAATAGGAAAACTTTACCCTTTGGCTATATTTAACACATTACTTAATGTTTTATATTGCTTTCCCAGACTTCAGAATTATCAAAAGTGTATTACCAAAAAGCACTATATACAGTACTATATAGAGAGTAATACAAAGTACTGTATATAATCTACTAGATATATGAAATCTTTTCATATAGCTCACATAGTAATAATCATGATATCCATCAAAATATCAACAGTGGTCACATCCGAACTGTGTGGTTCAAGGTACGTGTGTGTCTTCTAATGCTTTATAATGAATATAGTTCTCTTTTTGAAAGTAGCATGAAATATTTTTATGGATGACTAATATGTCTCCAATAACATTATATCCCACCTGTGGACAGGGTGCATAACATATGCATTTATAGATATGCAACATTTTGCAATGATAGAAACACAGAGGACACAGATGCTGTCAGTAAGAAGACTGAGTTGTCTAGAATGGAATGGAACAGAAACAAATCATTTATTATCTATGTCCAAACTGGCCAAACAGTAACCTCATCAGCACCTCACTATGAAATCTGCCATTTTAAGACATTAAACTGGTGGTTTTCGCCTGGGAGAAGCACTGCCCGCTCCTGAGGGGGAGTTCTCAAATGTTTTAGATCGTGTTTTTTTATCGTCTAATAACGAGGTAAGGCAAAATGGTATTTCGTGAGTGCTGGCCAGGAAAGCTAAATATCCTATCACTTTTAGCACATATCTACAGAAAGAATTGTCTCCCTCAAAATGCCAGTAGCCCACTTTTGAGAAAGCTGGATTCGCCATTTATTTATTCCCTACTCATAAAAAAAATCACATAAATAAAAAATCAAGACTTTTGCCCCAAAGAGTGTGGGGCAGATTAAAGATGGCTTCAAGTTTTTCACACTCTCCTCATCAAGGCAAGTATTCCCTCTGGCAGCTTTAACCAGACATGGCCCATTCCTGGGCCTAATCTTTAAGTGAATGGGTACTTCCGTCCTGATCTCTTAGAGTCCAGCCAGCAGGTAAAAAGTAAGGCTACTTTGAGAACACTTTGCTATGAGGAGCCCAAATCACATTGAGAGGCCTTGGAAAATGAGACATCATGTGGACAAAGATGACCAAGGTATATGGAGGTGCCAAATATGTGAGTGAAGAAGCCATCACAGAAGTGGAGCCTCCAGCTGATCTCCAACTCCAGATGAAGCCACGCAGAACAGAGATCACAGTGACTCCTTCCTAAATTCCTGATCTATACAACATTGTGGGCAAAATAAAATGGTTGTTATAAGCCCCTAACCTGTGTCTTTCTATCTTGAGTCCAGCTCCTTTGCTTCCCAGAAATTCAAAATGGAGAACTTGTTAGATTTTAATGTGTTTCTAGGGAACATGTGAAACACTGTTTTCCTTGCCTGTAATCCCAGCACTTTGGGAGGCCAAGGTGGGCAGATCACTTGAGGTCAGGAGTTCAAGACCAGCCTGGCCAACATGGTGAAACCCCATCTCTACTAAAAATACAAAAATTAGCCAGGCATGGTGGCAAGTGCCTGCAATCCCAGTGACTTGGGAGGCTGAGGCAGGAGAATTGCGTGAACCGGGAGGCAGAGGTTGCAGTGAGCAGAGGTCGTGCCATTGCACTCCACTCTGGGAGACAGAGCAAGACCCCAACTCAAAAAAAAAAAAAATTGAATTAAATTAAAAATTAAATAAATAAAAGTGTCTGGGACCTCTCCCTTCTTTCTCTCATGCTCCCACTCTCATTATGTGACACCCCTGCTCCCCCCTTCACCTTTGACCACGATTGTAAGCTTCCTGAGCCCCTTACCAGAAGCAGATGCTGGCACCATGCTTCCTGTACTGTCAGCAGAACCATGAGCCAAAATAAAACTTTTTCTTTGTAAATTACTCAGTATCAGGTATTTATAGCCAAAAAAAAACAAAACAAAACAGAGTAATACAGACATCAAATAACCATCATGCTCACTGTCTCTCCATTATGACATTAATTTAATTTAATTATATGACATAAAATTATAGTATACATGTCTCTGCGACTGAACTGAAAACTCCTGAAGGACAAGAATGGTGTCTGCTCCACTTTTTGTGTTCTGCTATAAAACGCAGTACTATGCATATGGTATGTGTTCCACAAACATTTGTGAATGTTTACAGTGTAGTCTATCATTCAAAATTAGTTATTTCGGTTAAACTCAGCATCACTTCCTTCCAGCCTTATGTTTTAAAGCCCTCATGCTGGTGGGGCGCGGTGGCTCACGTCTGTAATCCCAACACTTTGGACGGCCGAGGCGGGCGGATCGCTTGAGGTCGGGAGTTCAAGACCAGCCTGACCAGCATGGAGAAACCCTGTCTCTACTAAAAATACAAAATTATTATCCAGGCATGGTGGCACATGCCTATAATCCCAGCTACTAGGGAAGCTGAGGCAGGAGAATCATGTGAACCCGGGAGGCAGAGTTTGCGGTGAGCCGAGATCGCGCCACTGCACTCCAGCCTGGGCAACAAAAGCGAAACTCTGTCTCAAAAAAAAAA
>NW_016827765.1:320788-328116 GCF_001698545.2 Rhinopithecus bieti
GCGGGCGGATCGCTTGAGGTCGGGAGTTCAAGACCAGCCTGACCAGCATGGAGAAACCCTGTCTCTACTAAAAATACAAAATTATTATCCAGGCATGGTGGCACATGCCTATAATCCCAGCTACTAGGGAAGCTGAGGCAGGAGAATCATGTGAACCCGGGAGGCAGAGTTTGCGGTGAGCCGAGATCGCGCCACTGCACTCCAGCCTGGGCAACAAAAGCGAAACTCTGTCTCAAAAAAAAAAAAAAAAAAAAAAAAATTAAATTAATAAAATAAAGCCCTTATGCTCTTCACATAATCTCATGTTTTCCATAGAATGCTAATCCATGAAAGACTGATAATGTTATCCAGTCACATGTCATTATTTTACAGATAAGAGATAAGTGACTTGCTCAAATTAATCCAGTTATTTAGTGCACAGTAAAGCCATTAGCAACTTAAAATTATTTCCTTTAACTGATAACTAGCAGGTAGGCCTAGTCAGCCAAAAAGTGTTGGAACTCTTGTGCATGGAAGGCCTAACATGTAGGAAGCAGGCAAAACAAAAAACAAAAAAATCACTGCAGAGATTGAAGAGAAACTTCACTTACATCCTAATCTGTCTTGAGCATGAGCTAATGTGGACCACTATCACTCACAAAATTTAAAGAAAAAAGATGCCAGAAGACATCAATGTGAAGGAGCTAGATGACTATAGGAGGCAATAAAGATTTCTTTTTCTAATTAATTTTATAGATTAAATCATAAAACCAGATATCTCTGCTCTGAGACTCTTCATTAACAGCTGTTTATTGTACTGTGAATTACTACAAGATAATATATGCAAGATGCTAGCTTGATAGTTGGGCTTCCACTTCTTAAATAAACTCAACTGTCAAAACTCGGGAGCAAATCAGGACAGGAAAGGCTGTCACTAGACATAGGAGAGAAAACCCTATCTTACATTTCTGTTATATATATGTATATTTTCAGTAAAAACAGATTAGGAATGTTTAAAATACTAACCAGTGAAAGTGCAGGGATAGATGGTGTATGTGCTTTCTTGAAAATCACAGGAAAACTCAAACTAGGTTTTTAACCACAAATTATACTCAGAAATATCTGTGACATCATAATCACAAGACAAGGTAAGAGCATACTTCTCTCTATGCAGAAGCCAAAATGGACTTGTAGAGCTGTTCTTAAAAACAAGCAAAAAAAAAAAAAATCCTGCAGTTTGCTGGGAGTTTACTTCAGGGCCTTATTCATCTAGTTCACTCCCATGCCTGGAGATACCACTCAAGGAGGCTGCAGAGCAGCAAAGATGGGTGCCTGTTCCTTCTTCTGGGATCTCTGACCTTGAGGGGCACCAATCTGATGCCAGAAGGATTGCTTGTATATAGGGTGTCTGACAACCCTGATAGAGTGTCTATCTGAATGATAGGGCTTTAGCACAATGAAGAATAGTCTCACTTTATTAATCTGCACCACTACACATAACAAAAAAGCAAAAGGAATTGTTTGGTTCTATACGGAGCCTTGGGTAAGGGAGCTTTTTCATGATTTGATTTGATTTGATTTTAAGTTATGGGACACATGCATAGGATGTGCAGGTTCGTTACATAGGAAATGTGTGACATCGTGGTTTGCTGCACTTATCAAACCATCTCCTAGGTATTAAGCCCAGCATGTTCATGACTTTAACTAAGGTATAGGACCCAGCCTTTGGAGATGCTGCTATGGAGGATAAATCCCAATGCCTCCACTCATAGATTCCTGGTAGGAATCATCATTTATTGAGCATCTATTATGCTCCAGGCACTGCAGAACACGTGCATTCTCCTTAATCTTTATTACAATCCCACAAGCAGGTATTGCCTCTACTTTTAAACATAAAGAGGGAAGCGAGGACAAGATGGTCAACTAGAAACAGTGGTGATCAGAGGCTTCCATTGAAAAGATCCATAATTTGTGTATGAATCCTTCACTGTCACTGGCAACGAATGTATGCAGGTTCTCTCATCAGAACTGACTAGGTGGCTGATGTGATCCACAGAGAGGAAAGAAGAGCAGTGTGGTGCGGTGGCCCACTTCAGAGCCACACAAGGCAGGCGAGTGCCCACCCCACAGCCAAGGGAGGCAGTGAGTGAGCATGCTACCTAGCTAGGGAAAGCATGCTTTTTCCGTGGAACCGTGCAACCATGGATGGCAAGATCCCACTCACAAACCCATGCCACCAGGGCCTAGGGTCCCAACCCTGAAGCTGCATAGATTCTCAACAGCCTCTCAGCTGGAATATGCCTAAGCCTGCCCTGCAGAGCTCCCAGGGGGAGGGGTGATGAGCACCACAGCTATGGCGGCATAAGCTCCCTGGGGGATGGAGAGCAGCTAGCACTGGGACTCATAACTGCCTAACACGCTAAGCTCCCTGGGCAGGGGAAGGGCAGCATCCATCTCCATAGCTCCAGGTCTCAATTTTTCCCTGCTGAAGCCAGGGAGGTGGGACGGCTTGCCCCAAGAGGTGTCCCCCATAGCCCAACACACCAACTGTGGCAGACTATGGCCACAGTATCCGTTCAGGCCTGATTCTGACACATCCTTCCTCACTGGGTGGGGCTTCCCTGCAGGAACTCCAGTAACCCCAGCTAGAGGCTCAGGGGCAGAACCCGGATCTCCCTGGGCTTGAGCCCCTAGGTGGGGAGTGGCCATAGTCTCTGTGGACCAGCAGACTTAACCTTTTCTCCTGGTAGTTCTGAGGAATCCAGGGAGCCCAGAAGAGTGGGTTTCCCCGCAGTGAAGCACACCCCTTCTACCAAGGGACAAAGTGCTTCATTAAAATGGGTCCTGTTCCCCATGCCACCCAACTGGGTGAGACACTCTATCAGGGGTTGTCAGACACCCTATATACAAGCAATCCTTCTGGCATCAGGTTGGTGCCCCTCGAGGTCAGAGATCCCAGAAGAAGGAACAGGCACCCATCTTTGCTGCTCTCCAGCCTTCTTGAGTGATATCTCCAGGCATGGGAGTGAACTAGAAGAATAGGGCCCTGAAGTAAACTCCCAGCAAACTGCAGCAGCCCTACAGAAGGGGGATCTGATCATTGAAAGACAAACAAAGAGAAAATAACAACAGCATCAACAAAAAAAAAAGTCCCCAAAAAAACCCCATCCAAGGGTCAGCAGCCTCAAAGATCGAAACTAGACAAACTCACAAAGATGAGAAAGAATCAACAACAACAACAACAAAAAAAAACACCAAAAACCCCAAAGGCCCAAGTGCCTCTTCTCCTCCAAATGATCGCAGTGCCTCTCCAGCAAGGGCGCAGAACAGGATGAGGATGAAATGGACGAATTGACAGAAGTAGGTTTCAAAAGATGGGTAATAAAAAACTCCGCTGAGCTAAAGGAACATGTTCTAACCCATGCAAAGAAGCTAAGAACCTTGATAAAGGGTTAGAGGAGCTACTTACCAGCATGACCAGTTTAGAGAGGAACATAAATGACCTGATGGAGCTGAAAATCATAGCACGAGAACTTCATGAAGCATACACAAGTATCAATAGTCAAATTGACCAAACAGAAGAAAATATATCAGACTTGGAAGGCCACCTTGATGAAATAAAGCATGGAGACAAGATTAGAGAAAAAACAATGAAAAGGAACAAACAAAGCCTCCAAGAAATATGGGACTTTGTAAAAAGCCCAAACCTATGATTGATTGGAGTACCTAAAGGAGATGAGGGGAATGGAACCAAGTTGGAAAACACACTTCAGGATATTATCCAGCAGAACTTCCCCAAGCTCACAAGACAGGCCAACATGCAAATTCAGGAAATACAGAGAACACCACTAAGATACTCCACGAGATCAACCCCAAGACACATGGTCATCAGGTTCTCTGAGGTCCAAATGAAGGAAAAAATGTTAAGGGCAGCCAGAGAGAAAGGCCAGGTGACCTACAAAGGGAAGCCCATCTGACTAACAGCAGGCATCTCAGCAGAAACTATACAAGCCAGAAGAGATTGGGGGCCAATATTCAACATTCTTAAAGAAAAGAATTTTCAACCCAGAATTTCATATCCAGCCAAACTAAGCTTCATAAGTGAAGGAGAAATAAAGTCCTTTCCAGACAAGCAAATGCTGAGGGATTTTGTTACCACCAGGCCTGCTTTGCAAGAGCTCCTGAAAGAAGCACTAAATATGGAAAGGAAAAACTGGTATTAGCCACTGCAAAACACACCAAAATTTCAAGGAAAGGAAAAACTGGTATTAGCCACTGCAAAAACACACCAAAATTTCAAGACCAATAACACTATGAAGAAACTGCATCAAGTGTGCAAAATAACCAGCTAGTATCACAATGACAGGATCAAATTCACATATAACAATATTAACCTTAAACGTAAATGGGCTAAATGCCCCAATTAAAAGACACAGACTGGCAAATTGGATAAGAGTCAAGACCCATCGGTGTGCTGTATTCAGGAGACCCATCTCACGTGCAAAGACACATATAGCTCAAAATAAAGGGATGGAGGAAAATTTACCAAGAAAATGGAAAGCAAAAAAAAAAAAAAAAAAAAGCGGGGGTTGCAATTCTAGTCTCCGACAAAACAGACTTTAAACCAACAAAGATCAAAAACGACAAAGAGGTGCATTACATAACGGTAAAGGGAACAATTCAACAAGAAGAGTTAACTACTCTAAATATATATGACCCAATATAGGAGCACTCAGATTCATAAAACAAGTTCTTGGAGACCTACAAAGAGACTTAGACTCCCACACAGTAATAGTAGCAGACTTTAACACCCCACTGTCAATACTGATAGATCAACAAGACAGAAAATTAACAAGGATATTCAGAAGTTGAACTCAGCTCTGAATAAGGTGTACCTAATAGACATCTACAGAATTCTCCACCCCAAATCAACAGAACATACATTCTCCTCAGTGACACATGGCACTTATTCTAAAATCGACTACACAGTTGGAAGTAAAACACTTCTCAGCAAATGCAAAAGAACTGAAATCATAACAGTCAGTCTCTCAGACAACAGTGCAATCAAATTAGAACTCAGGATTAAGAAACTCACTCAAAACCACACAATTACATGGAAATTAACAACCTGCGCCTGAATGACTCCCGGGTAAATAATAAAATTAAAGCAGAAATAACGAAGTTCTTTGAAACCAATGAGAACAGACAACGCACCAGAATCTCTGGGACATAGCTAACACAGTGTTAAGAGGGAAATTTATAGCACTAAATGCCGACATCAGAAAGCTAGAAAGATCTCAAATCGACACCCTAACATCACAATTAAAAGAGCTAGAGAGGCAGGAGCAAACTAATCCAAAAGCTAAAGGAATACAAGAAATAACTAAGATCAGGGCATAATTGAAGGAGATAGAGACATGAAAAACCCTCCAAAAAAATCAATGAATCCAGGAGCTGGTTTTTTGAAAAAATTAACAAAACAGACCACTAGCCAGACTAATAAAGAAGAAAAGAGAAAAAGCAGATAGACGCAATAAAAAATGATAAAAGGGAATATCACCACTGACTCCACAAAAATACAAAGTACCATCAGAATTCTATAAACTCCTCTATACAAATAAACTAGAAAATCTAGAAGAAATGAATAAATTCCTGGACACATACACCCTTCCAAGGCTAAACCAGGAAGAAGTCAAATCCCTGAATAGACTAATAACAAGTTCTGAAAATGAGACAGTAATCAATAGCCTATCAACCAAAAAAAAGCCCAGGACCAGATGGATTCACAGTCGAATTCTACCAGAGTTACAAAGAGGAGTTGGTACCGTTCCTTCTGAAACTATTCCAAACAATTGAAAAGGAAGGACTCCTCCCTAACTCATTTCATGAAGCCAGCACCATCCTGATACCAAAACCGAGCAGAAACACAACAAGAAAATAAAACTTCAGTCCAATATCGCTGATGAACATTGATGTGAAAATTCTCAATAAAATCCCAACAAACTGAATCTAGCAGCACATCAAAAAACTTATCCACCACAGTCAAGCCAGCTTCACTTATGGGATGCAAGGCTGACATGTACCCTAGAACTTAAAGTATAATTTTTTAAAAAACGCAAATAAATAAACATAATCTATCACATAAACAGAACCAAAGACAAAAACCATATGATTGTCTCAACAGATGCAGAAAAGGCCTTTGAAAATATTCAACATTCCTTCATGTTAAAAACTCCCAGTAAACTAAGTATCAATGGAACATATGTCAAAATATTAAGAGTTATTTATAACAAAACCACAGCCTGATATCATATTGAATGGCCAAAGCTAGAAGCATTTCCTTTGAAAACCAGTACAAGACAAGGATGCCCTCTCTCACCACTTCTATTAACACAGTATTAGAAGTTCTGGCCAGGCATACTGCCAAGGTAATTTATAGATTCATTGCCATCTCCATCAATTTACCAATGACTTTCTTCACAGAATTGGAAAAAACTGCTTTAAAGTTCATATGGAACCAAAAAAGAGCCTGCATTGCCAAGAGAATCCTAAGCCAAAAGAATAAAGCCAGAGGCATCACGCTACCTGACTTCAAACTATACTACAAGGCTACAGTAACAAAACAGCATGGTACTGGTACTAAAACAGAGATATAGACCAATGGAACAGAATAGAGCCCTCGGAAATAATACCACACATCTACAACCATCTGATCTTTGAAAAGCCTGACAAAAACAAGAAATGGGGAAAGGATTCCCTATTTAATAAATGGTGCTGGGAAAACTGGCTAGCCATATGTAGAAAGCTTAAACTGGATCCCTTCCTTACACCTTATACAAAAGTTAATTCAAGATGGATTAAAGACTTAAATGTTAGACCTAAAACCATAAAATCCCTAGAAGAAAACGTAGGCAAATACCATTCAGGTCATAGGCATGGGCAAGGACTTAATGACTAAAACACCAAAAGCAATGGCAACAAAAGCCAAAATTGACAAAGGGATCTAATTAAACTAAACAGCTTCTGCACAGCAAAAGAAACTATCATCAGAGTGAACAGGCAACCTACAGAATGGGAAAAAACTTTTGCCATCTACCCATCTGAAAAAGGGCTAATATCCAGAATCTACAAAGAACTTAAACAAATTTACAAGAAAAAATCAAACAACTCCATCAAAAAGTGGGCAAAGGATATGAACAGACACTTCTCGAAAGAAGACATTTATGCAGCCAACAGACACACAAAAAAATGTTCATCACTGGCCATCAGAGAAATGCAAATCAAAACCACAATGAGATACCATCTCACACCAGTTAGAATGGCAATCATTAAAAAGTCAGGAAACAACA
>NW_016827765.1:328960-337692 GCF_001698545.2 Rhinopithecus bieti
TATATACACACACACACACACACACACATACATGTATGTGTGTGTGTGTGTGTATGTATGCACTGATTTTTGTAAGCATGTTACTTTGTAGTGCAACTTTTTGGCAGAGGTTAAATATGTCTTAATGGCTTTACGAATCTTTACTATTACAAAGTTATAGTTAGGTAAAGAAAAAATAAAGTTAAAACATTAAAAGAAGAAGAAGAAGAAGAAGAAGCAGTTCTGGCCAGGGCAATCAGGCAAGAGAAAGAAATAAAGGGTATTCAAATAGGAAGACAGAAAGTCAAATTGTCTCTGTTTGCAGATGACATGATTGCATATTTAGAAAACCCTATCATCTCAGCCAAAACTCCTAAGCTGATAAGCAACTTCTGCAAAGTCTCAGGATACAAAATCAATGTACAAAAATCACAAGCACTCCTTTACACCAACAACAGACAAGCAGAGGGCCAAATCACGAATGAACTTCTATTCACAATCGTTACAAAGAGAATAAAATACCTAGGAATAGAGCTTACAAGGGATGTGACGGACCTCTTCAAGGAAAACTACAAACCACTGCTCAAGAAAATAAGAGAGGACACAAACGAATGGAAAAACATTCCATCTTCATGGATAGGAAGAATCAATATCATGAAAATGGCCGTACTGCCCAAAGTAATTTACAGATTCAATGCTATTCCCATCAAACTACCATTGGCATTCTTCACAGAATTAGAAAAAAACTACTTTAAATTTCATATGGAATCAAAGAAGACCCTTTATAGCCAAGACAAAAGCAAAAGAAACAAATTAGAAAAACAAAGCTGGAGGCATCAAGCTACCTGACATCAAACTATACTACAAGGCTACAGAAACCAAAACAGCATGGTGCTGGTATCAAAACAGGCATATAGACCAATGGAACAGAACAGGGACCTCAGAAATAACACCACACACCTACAATCATCTGATCTTCAACAAATCTGAAAAAAACAAGCAATGGGGAAAGGATCTCCTATTCAATAGATGGTGCTGGGAAAACTGGCTAGCCACAAGCAGAAAACTGAAACTTGACTCCTTCCTTACACCTTATACAAAAATTAACTCAAGATGGATTAAAGACTTAAATGTAAAACCCAAAACCATAAAAACCCTAGAAAAAAAACCTAGGCAATACCATTCAGAACATAGGCATGGGCAAAGACTTCATGACAAAAATGCCAAAAGCAATTGCAACAGCCAGAATTGACAAATGGGATGTAATTAAACTAAAGAGCTTCTGCACAGCATCATCAGAGTGAACAGGCCACCTAAAGAATGGGAGAAAAATTTTGCAATCTACCCATCTGACAAAGGTCTAATCTCCAGAATTTACAAGGAACTTAAACAAATTTACAAGAAAAATCAAACAACCCTATCAAAAAGTAGGCAAAGGATACGAACAGACACTTCTCAAAAGAAGATATTTATGTGGCAACAAATACATGAAAAAAGGCTCAACATCACTGATCATTAGAGAAATGCAAATCAAAATCACAATGAGATACCATCTCACACCAGTCAGAATGGCTATTATTAAAAAGTCAAGGCTGTGGAGAAATAAGAATGCTTTTACATTGTTGGTGGGAATGTAAATTAGTTCAACCATTGTGGAAGACAGTATGGCGATTCCTCAAGGAACAATAAGAAATACCATTTGATCCAGCAATCCCATTACTGGGTATATACTCAAAGGAATATAAATCATTCTACTATAAAGACACATGCACATGTATGTTTATTGCAGCACTGTTTACAATAGCAAAGTCATGGAATGGAACCAACCCAAATGCCCATCAAGATAGACTGGATAAAGAAAATGTGTTACATATACATCATAGAATACTATGCAGCCATAGAAAGGAATGAGACAATGTCCTTTGCAGGGACATGGATGATGCTGGAAGCCATCATCTTCAGCAAACAAACACAGGAACAGAAAACCAAACACCGCATGTTCTCACTCATAAGTGGAGGTTGAACATTGAGAACACATGGACACAGAGAGGGGAACTACACACACCAGGGCCTGTTGCGGGATGGGGCATGAAGGGAGGGAACTTACAGGATGAGTCAATAGGTACAGCAAACCACCATGGCACGCCGATACCTATGTAACAAACCTGCACGTTCTGCACATGGATCCCGGAACTTAAAGTCAAATTTAAAAAATTAATAAACAAACAAACATAAAAAAACTCATGCTTACAAAGATCACACATCTCTCTCAAGGTCACGTAACTTATCAGTGGGAAACCAAACCTAATGGTTTTATTGCGAATCAAGCATATGCAAATATACTCTCCTGTCAATTCTATAAAGTAGATGTTATTATTCTTGTTTCAATTATGAGGTAACCAGGACTCAAAATCAAATAAAAAGGCCAAAGTGAAGAGAATTAGTAAGAGGCAAATTAGGAATTATATCCAGAGCTGTCTAATACAACACACTTACTTTTTCCCACCATGGCATCCTGCCTTCAATTTACATCTTATTCACATTATTTTACCTTTTCACTGGATGTGACTAGCACACTAATAATAATTGAGGAGCCTCCCACTCAAAAATTCGAGGGTTCTCAGTTCAGGACTGTTGTTTTCAGTCCTTGTTATCCCCCTTGATGAAATAGAAGGAGCTCATAGGGAAAAAAAACAAGTACTGTGTATGTCATTATCAGACTATCTAGAACAGTCTGCGCTCATGCTGTGTGAACAACCACCCCATCATTTTAGTATTTTAACAAAACAGATGCAAATTCTGACAGTGCAACCAGGCCATTCTCCATGCAAGTGTCCTCACAGTGATCCAGTAGCTTTGATCTGGAAGCTTTTCCATCTCGAAGTGAGGCCCTGACATCCTCCACAGCAGGGAAAGAAATTGACTGAAGGATTCTTGGGGAGTTTTTTGTAGTCGCATCCTGAAAATGCCACGTGTTCCTTCCTTTTGCATCTCATTAGCCAGAATCCAGCACATGCCCCACCTAATTCAGTGGCACTGAGAAGTTGACTCACTGTGCACACAAGGGGGAGGAAAATAAATTAAAATTTGGCAAACACATGGCATGATCTCTGCCACATCATCCTTAAGAAACAGATTCAGGATGTATAAGAAAATAGCAAAAGTTTAAGAATTAGCAAGTGAGGTCACGGATTATAAATTAAATAAAACTTTCTGGATGGAGAGACATAAAGAGATATATATGTATTGATTCAACTAAAAAAAGAGGAAAGAATCAGAAACTATATCAGAAAAAAAAAAATAGTATGGTCATTAAGAAGGACTTATGCATAAACAAGCAAAGTGACCTAAAAGGTTTTCTTCAAATGTCAAAAGTGATAGAAAAATGTAGGCCTGTCTTGCTTTAGGACAAGGATTTATGTGTCATTTCAGTCACTGACTTTATAATTTCAATTTCTCAAATTCTATTTAGTGTCTTCTTTCTTCATAGCACTGAGCAAGGTTCTATGGCAAGCCCAAAGAAACGCAACCAGAGGCAGTCCCCACCCTCTAAAAAATTATACTCCAATGAATGAGAAAAGCAGTCATGCCTGAAATAAAAGGACATCATCTTTTGCAGTGGAATTTCAAAGTCATCCATGAAAACACTAGGCTTAGAAAGAACCACTGGGGTCTCCCCAAAGGAATATACTATTTTGCCAGTACATTGTGCAGCACTGAGCACTTGGTATATTTCTCCCGACTGCTTGCTCTCTTTAATTTCTGACTAGTGGTGCAGTCACTCAGTCTTTTACTGGTCTAGAAGCTTTCCATGAACTGCTCCACAGCAGAATAATCCAGAATGAAAAAAGCAGATAACACAGAGGCTTGTCAGCCCCATTCATCACATATGTCAGCTACAACAACATACAAAACCTTTAAGATGCCTGTAATCCCAGCACTTTGGGAGGCCGAGACGGGCGGATCACGAGGTCAGGAGATCGAGACCATCCTGGCTAACCCAGTGAAACCCCGTCTCTACTAAAAAAAAAATACAAAAAACTAACCGGGCGAGGTAGCGGGCGCCTGTAGTCCCAGCTACTCGGGAGGCTGAGGCAGGAGAATGGCGTAAACCCGGGAGGCGGAGTTTGCAGTGAGCCGAGATCGCGCCACTGCACTCCAGCCTGGGCGACAGAGCGAGACTCCGTCTCAAAAAAAAAAAAAAAAAAAACCTTTAAGATGTGCTGCTTTCAGCTCACCTGCCCTTGCAACTAAGTGATGCTGCCTGCCAAGACCACCAGAGCCCCGTGTCTGCGAAACCGTCTCTTCCTCACTCTGTCCTAAGGAATGCTGTTGGATGTGAAACACAAAGGCAGCATAAGACAGGAATGTACTGATTAATTTCAACATGCCTTTTAGAAGTCACAGTCTATCCTGAGCAAAGTGATTTTCAGCTGACTTTATCTTATTAGTGAGGACTCTGGGGAAATTTTATGGGGTAAATCCTTTTTCTGTATTACCATGCAGAGAAAACAGTTTCATCTTTAAAGCCCTGCAAGAATATACTGGGTTTTTCTGTTTGTTTGTTTTGTTTTGTTTTTTTCCCAGATACTAAACCTGGCCTCAGAGAAAGTTCTACTTGGAGAGATCTCATTAATTCCCGTGGTTTGATTGTCCACAATGTTGTGGTTCATTTATTTCTGCCAGTTTCCTCCCTAGTGTGAGAAAGAAAAAGAAGAAAGACAGGAAAAAAGGACACTATTTGCCACCGCCCACCCATATCAACATTTTCAGGACAGGCCGGGCGCGGTGGCTCACGCCTGTAATCCCTGCACTTTGGGAGGCCGAGGCGGGCGGATCACGAGGTTAGGAGATCGAGACCATCCTGGCTAACACGGTGAAACCCTGTCTCCACTAAAATTACAGAAAAAAACAATTAGCCGGACGCAGTGGTGGGCGCCTACTGTAGTACCAGCTACTCGGGAGGCTGAGGCAGGAGAACGGCATGAGACTCCCCCTCAAAAAAAAAAAGCTGAGGCAGGAGAACGGCATGAGACTCCCCCTCAAAAAAAAAAAAAAAAAAAAAAAAAAAAAAAAAAAAAATTTTCAGGACAAAAATGAATTCTGTTCCTCTTGTAATTAGTTAACAACCATTAATAAACCCATACCACATATTTTCTTTTTCAGGAAAAAGGAAGATAGGAAGGCATAGAAATCTTCTCCCTGAATGACCCTATGTCACAAGTTTGATAAATTATTGCCATCATTTTGGATGGTTTTTGGGTTATTAAAATGTCCTATTTGTCTAACAGAAAAATAATTTGAAAGGGATTTTTTGGAAATTTTGTTATCCCTTTTTTTACAGAAGTGGAAGGAAGGCAGAGTAAAAGGAAGTGAATAGGCGATTCCTAAGTTACCCAATTTGTAGTTGTCCCTCCCTTTTGTAATAGGTCCAAAATTCATCTAACTTCCTGCCTTCATGGCTAAAGAAAGATTGTAACTAGGAAGTCTTAACAGAAATTAGCCTCACGTACTTTCTTATTCCTTATTAAATCAAAAAAGCAACTTCCTCTGACAGTCTATAATTTTCCCTCTACTGACCTCTCCTTCCTCAAAATATCCTGAATCATTCACTGCATATTAAATGAGCTTTTAACAATGCGGGTTATTTTTTTACTTTTTACATTATTTCCTTTTAATTGACCAGACCTTATATATTTATGATGCACAGACTGCTTGATTTGCTTTGTATATGATATACATTGTATAATGACTATATAAAAGCCAATTAATATATTTGGCTTTATAATATTTGGCTTTATTATATTAATTATATATATATTATATTATATTTAAATAATTACCTCAAATATTTGTAATTATTTTTTGTGGTGAGGATACTTAAAATCTACTCTCTCAGCATTTTTCTAGTATACAATACATTGCTTTTTATATCATCACCATGTTCTACAATAGATCACTTGAACTTATTGATCCTATCTAACCATTTTGTATGCTTTGACCAACATCTCTCCAATGTCCTCCACTCCCACACCCACCCCAGTCCCTGGTAACCACCATTCTACTCTCTACTTCTATGAGTTCAACTTTTTTAGATTCCACATGTAAGTGAGATCATGTAGTATTTGTTTTTCTGTGTCTGGCTTATTAATTTTAACATAACGTTCTTCAAGTTCATCCATGTTGTTGCAAATAACAGGATTTCCTACTTTTAAGAAGGAAATCTTTTTTTACTTAAAAAAAAAAAAAAGAGAGAGAGATTTAATGAAATAATAAATGAGAAGCTCCCAGTACAGGGCCTAACAATACAATTAAGGCCAGCCAAGATTACGGTGTTCTGTCCAGCATTATTTTCTGGCCAGGCACTACACCAAGTGTTTTACATACATGCTTTCACTCAGTCTTCACAGCAGCCATGTGGCATTCACCCCAATGCACCAATAAGGAAACAGACACCCAGAGAGGGTGACTTTCCCCTGGTCACACAGCTAAAGAAGGGATCGGAGAGGCAAGCCCAGGTCTGTGTGACTCCAGATGGGTCCCTCTCCGCCAGTGGATCCCCGCCTCTCATACAGCAGATGCTCAGTAAGTGGTGAGGTCATTCTGACCCCATCCGATCAGCAGCAGCCCTCCCTCCAATCCCCAGCCCCCTGCCAGGCTCTGGGCATCACCTTCACTGTGACCTAGGGCAAAGCCAAAGCCATCCTTGAGAGAAGGTAAGGAACAGCTCTGCAGCTGTGCCCTTGACCACTTTGAGGAGGATGGGGTTAGGAGGACACAGAGAAGGAGAAGGGGAAGAGGAGAGCACAAAAGGGACAATAACAAGGAGAGAAAGAGATGGGGAAGGGAGCAGAGACAGAGGGGAGTGATGCATATATACCATGATGCACATATACTATGGTGTGCACATATGTATACACACATTTTCTTTAGCCATTTATCTATTAATGGACACTTAGGTTGATTCCATATCTTTGCTATTGGTAACAATGGCTAATTATCTGATGGGCACATTATAAAATATAATGCTGAAACCCAAATAATAGCTTTGTTAATACTATCTTCTCTCCTGGTATCATCGCCACTAGGACCTATTTCAGACATTCTAAATTAATGCACTGATATGATTACTTACCCTTTGTACCTTTGCCCATTTGTAATTCTCTACCTACCTAGACTTCAGAAAGGAAAGAAACTAAGTCACGTATTGCTTGATTTTGTGGCTATCACCTGGGGGTTTTAATCTTGACATGCAAATAGAGGATATTATAACCACTGATCACAGTAATCATTCTAGACTCTTCTTATTTTAAGCACATAAAGACAAATCTCAAGATTCTAATAGTGTTGTCTGGAGTTGTGCCAGCATCCCTTCTGTGGCCCTAAGACAAAATTTTAACCTCAGTGCTGTCCACAAATGGCAGGCCCCCATCAGACTCATCCACATTTTGTCTAGATAACTTGTACTTGCAATTACCTTCTCCTGTGTGATACAAAACCAGAGTCAGGGGAATTTCTACTCCAAATTCCATGCATTGGGGCTTCAAACCACTTTTGTTGTTTCTGTTGTTGTTTTAAGGAGCGGAGAGTTTAATAGCCAAGAAGGAAGGGAGAAGACAAAACGAAGAAGCTCCCCCATACAGAGACAGAGGGAGGGGGACTCCAAAACCGAAAGACGAGGTCCTCACCTGCCATGGGTGCCAGCCAGGTATATATGCAGAGGCTGGAGGAGGTGGTGTTTGACTTGCATAGGGCTCAGGGGATTTGTTTGAGTAGGCATGTCATTTACTCAGCTTGCAAAAAAGCTGGCCCTCCCACCCTAGCCTTTTAATATGCAAATACAGGGCTCCGAGAAGTTCTACACACATGGGGATATGTAGGGGTGGCCATGTTGCCAGCAACATGTCGGGAAAAGGGCAAGAAGGCCTCGGGAATCTCCATGTTTGGGTGGACCCAGTTTCTAATGGCCGGCATTTGCATATTAAAAGTTGCTGGCCTTGCTCTAAGAGCCTGGGCTTTACAACAAACTTTTCTGGAGATGCTTTAAAAAATGAAAACTTCCCAAGAACCCCTTTTCCTACAACATTCCCCACAGTGGAGATGCCACACTAATTAGGGGGTTTTGGGTGACGACTCCTTCTGGCTACTTCCTACTGAAAATGGGCGTCGAATGGGGAACAGCTGCTAGGGCTCCTTTTGGGGCCAATCTAAGGGTCCTCAGAAGAATGGCACGTGCATGTGTGGTTCAATTTACACCATCCTTTGAAGTTTGATTGCTTCTAGGCAAGAAGCAACAATTTGAGTTACAGTATTCAGTACACAGGGTCCAAATATCAATACAAGACATATAAGCAAGAAAGTGCTTAATAAAGGGGGTTAACCAATTCCATAAAGAAGACTGAAGTTCAACCTATGCAAATCAATAAACGTAATCCATCACATAAACAGAACCAATGACAAAAACCACATGATTATCTCAATAGATGCAGAAAAGGCCTTTGACAAAATTCAACATCCCTTAATGCTAAAACTATCAATAAACTATGTATCAATGGAACGTACCTCAAAATAATAAGAGCTATTTACGACAAACCCACAGCCAATATCATACTGAATGGGAAAAGCTGGAAGCATTTCCTTTGAAAACCGGCACAAGACAAGGATACCCTCTCTCACCACTCCTACTTAACATAGTGTTGGAAGTTCTGGCCAGGACAAGCAGGCAAGAGAAAGAAATATAGGGTATTCAATTA
>NW_016827766.1:0-1200 GCF_001698545.2 Rhinopithecus bieti
AAGCCTCGCTCTTGTCCCCCAGGCTGAAGTGCGATGGTGGTATCTCGGCTCACGGCAACCTCTACCTCCCAGGTTCAAGCGATTCTCCTGCCTCGGCCCCCCTTAGAACCTGGGATTACAGGTACTTGCCACCACTTCCAGCTAATTTTTGTATTTTTAGTAGAGACAGGGCTTCACTATGTTGGCCAGGCTCGTCTAGAACTCCTGACCTCAGGTGATCCACCCGCCTCGGCCTCCCAAAGTGCTGGGATTACAGGTGTGAGCCACCACGCCCGGCCTCAATTACTCTTATAATTGTTAAACTATAATTGTTATTTATCTCTCCTTGTTTTACTTCCAAGGAAACCAAAGCCACGGTATTCTGGAGATATGAATCTCCCTCATTTGGCATCCCACTGGGCCCAGATCTGTTTCATCGCTAATGCTCTGCTGCTAAAACTTTACAAGCTGCCTCCCTGTAGGCCCAGGAACTATCGTGGAAGAGATGGGTGCATAGGACTGTAAGGGTCAGTTTTGAGGGATAAAACTAGGTCAAAGTCAAACCCTCCAAATCTAAAAGGGAGTACAAAAATGCCTAAATATCAGGTAAAACAAGTTTAATTGCCTTCTAAACTATCATGTGTCACTTTTGCATCCACCACAACTATAAAAATTTTCTGCTTACTATAGAATTAAAAGGAAATATTTACTAACTAGTAAAATAACAGAATAAAAATACCTTGTAACAAAGCCTTCTGGGTATAACACTCCCAATTATGAGTTGTGAAGATAAATGTATCTATATCTATATAGATATAGATATATACATGTTTAATTATTTTTCAGAGCAATGCTTATGTTTTATATAGCTAATTGCTAAAAGTCTGTAACAAAAACCAAGCTTATAGTAGCTCAACACATAGAAGTTAAAATAAGTCAGTCTTGTAACTGCCTTTTGGTTTTGTTGTTGGCTTTTTTACTTAAAATAATTTTAAGAAGTAACAAATGCCTGTCCATATCCATTCCTAGCTGGCCTGGAACAATTAATTGGCTATAAGTCTTTCGACTCTTAAGGCTCTCAGCCATAGGGAGTCCTGCCAAGGGACAAAAAGAAATGCCACTGTAGAACTACATGACTTCTCCTGTGACAAAGCCTTCTTTTCTCTCCCAAATACCAGTATATGGTGCAATACAAAAGTGGTGTGAAAATAGATTTTCTAC
>NW_016827767.1:0-1116 GCF_001698545.2 Rhinopithecus bieti
AAGAATAGGGAGACAAAGGAAATATCCCCAGATTAAAAGTAGAAAGAAGCTTTCTGAGAAAGTTCTTCATGATGTGAGAAATCATCTCACAGAGTTACAAGTTTCTTTTCATGGAGGAGTTTGCTAACACTCTTTTCGTGGAATCTGGAAAGGGATATTTGGGAGTGCATTGGGGCCTATGTTGAAAAAGGGCATATTCTTAGTTAAAAACTGCAAAGAATGTTTCTGAGAAACTGCTTTGTGATGTGTGAATTCATCTCACAGAGTTACACTGTTGTTTTCATTGAGCAGTTTGTTCACACTGTTTTCTTTGAATCTGCAATGGGATATTTTGGAGTGCATTGAAGCCTACAGTGATAAAGCAAATATAATCAGATGAAAACCAAAAAAAGCCTTCTGAAAACTGCTTTGTGCTGTGTCAATTTATCTCAGAGTTACACTGTTCTTTTCCTTCAGCAGTATGCTAACACTGTTTTCCTGGAATCTGCAATGCGATATTTCAGAGTGCATTAAAGCTTACGGTGACAAAGGAAATACCCTCAGAAAAAAACAAGAAAGAAACTTTTATAATAGTTTGCTATAAGCGTTTTCATGGAATCTGCAAAGGGATATTTGTGAGTACATTGAGGGCTATGTGTAAAAGGAAATATCCTAAGACAAAAACTAGAAAGAAGCTTTCTGAGAAACTTTTTTGTGATGTGTGAATTCACCTCACAGAGTTACACTGTTCTTTTCATGGAGCAGTTTGCTAACACTGTTTTCTTGGAATCTGCAATCTGATATTTTGGAGCACATTGAAGCTTAGGTTGAAAAAGGAAATATCCTCAAATTAAAACTAGATGGAAGCTTTCTGAGAAACCGCTTTGTGATGTGTTAATTAATCTCACAGAGTTACACAATTCTTTTCGTGGATCTGTTTGGTAGCACTGTTTTTGGGGAATCTGAGAATGGATATTTTGCATTGCACTGAATCCTGTGGTGAAAAAGGAAATATCCTCAGATAAAAAATTGAAAGAAGTTTTCTGAGAAACTGCTTTGTAATTTGTGAATTCATCTCACAGAGTTAAACAATTCTTTTCTTGGAGCAATTTGCTAACACTGTTGTCAAGGAATCTG
>NW_016827768.1:0-203 GCF_001698545.2 Rhinopithecus bieti
ATCTCACACAGTTACTCAATTCTTTTCATGGATCATTTTGGTAGCACTGTTTTTGGGGAATCTGAGAAGGGATATTTTAGATCACATTGAAGCCTATGGTGACAACAGAATATCCTCTGATAAAAACTAGAAAGAAGCTTTCTGAGAAAGTTCTTTGTGATGTGTGAATTCATGTCATACAGTTACAACTTTCTTTTATGGAG
>NW_016827769.1:0-3655 GCF_001698545.2 Rhinopithecus bieti
ATTTCTCTGACGGCCAGTGATGATGAGCATTTTCTCACATGTCTGTTGGCTGCATAAAGGTCTTCTTTTGAAGACATTTCATATCCCTTGCCCACTTTTTGATGGGGTTGATTTTTTCTTGTAAATTTGTTTAAGTTCTTTGCAGATTCTGGATATTAGCCCTTTGTCATATGGGTAGATTGTAAAAATTTTCTCCCATTCTGTGGGCTGCCTGTTCACTCTGATGGTAGTTTATTTTGCTGTGCAGAAGCTCTTTAGTTCAATTAGATCCCATTTGTCAATTTTGGCTTTTGTTGCCATTGCTTTTGGTGTTTTAGTCATGAAGTCTTTGCCCATGCCTATGGTCTGAATGGTACTGCCTAGGTTTTCTTCTAGGGTTTTATGGTTTTAGATCTAACATTTAAGTCTTTGATCCATCTTGAATTAATTTTGTATAAGGTGTAAGGAAGGGATCCAGTTTCAGTTTTCTACATATAGCTAGCCAGTTTTCCCAGCTCCATTTATTAAATAGGGAATCCTTTCAGGGAGGGGTTCTCTTCTTAACTTTCTTTCCTTTCCTGTAAATAACTCAAATACTGGCCTGAATCAATTACATATCAAGTCTGATGAGCTATAAATAAAACCTTCCTTCCATTGTTCTAAAAAAAATCTAGTGTTCACACATATTAAAGTATAATTGTTTTAAAACACTAAATATTTCCCCAAATGTCCATCAATCAAGGAGTAGATAAAGAAATTATGGTATATATATGCACATATATACACATGTGCATATATATACGTGTATATATGTGTGTATACACACACACGCACACACATATATATATATATCTCATAGAATACTACTTAGCCATAAAAAAGAATGAAGTAATGGCATTCACAGCAACCTGGATGGAATTATTCTAAGTGAAGTAACTCAGAAATGGAAAACCAAACATGGTATGTTCTCATTCATAAGTGGAAGCTAAGCTATAAAGAGGATACAAGGGCTTAAGAATGATACAATGGACTTTGGGGACTTGGGGGATGGGGTGGTAGGGGAGTGAGAGATAAAAGACTACACACTGGGTCCAGTATACACTGCTCAGGTAATGGGTGCACCAAAATCTCAGAAATTACCACTAAAGAACTTGTTCATGTAACCCAAACACCACCTGTTCCCCAAAAACCTATTGAAAAAAAAAACCACTAAATATTTCTAGTCTAGGGTTAGAATTGCAATAACCAAGCAATATATATGATTGACTCTACGAAGTATTTTCTTAACCATGTAATTATATCCAGAGAGATGAATAATGTCATATTTATCATGTTTTACTTCATAAGAATGCTTCATATACCCTGCTAATTTGATGGGCTTCTGGCATTTCAAATAGAATCTCCTACTGCATTAATCAAGTTTTAAAAATCTTGCTGAGAAATTCAAAAGGAATATCCTTCTCACTCAGATATAAAACCCTACCTTTTCCCCGGCTCCCAAACCCTAAATCCCTGCAACACAAAACTTAACCTAATAAAAGTCTGTGGGGCAGATGATTTATAGTTTACCATGAGAACATAAGAGCACCTTGAATAAATGACGCTAGAAAACTTTGTAAAAAGGGCAACAGGATCTCGGGATAGAGTCATGGCATAATGAAATGTTAAGTGGCACCAAGAGGTCAAAACGCATTTTTTTTTTTTTTTCAGCAAAATGAGTAAGGACAACCGGGTGCGGTGGCTCATGCCTGTAAACCCCGCACTTTTGGGAGGCTGAGGCAGGCGGATCACCTGAGGTCAGGAGTTCGAGACCAGCCTGGCCAACAAGGTGGAACCCCCATCTCAACTAAAAATACAAAAATTAGCCAGGCATGGTGGCAGATGCCTGTAATCCCAGCTACTCGGGAGGCTGAGGCAGGGAGAACTGCTTGAACCTGGGAGGTGGAGGTTGCAGTGAGCTGAGATTGCGCCACTGTACTCCAGCCTGGGTGAGAGAGTGAGATTTGATCTCAAAAAAAAAAAAAAAAAGGACTGGGCGCAGTGGCTCACACCTGTAATCCTAGCTCTTTGGGAGGCCAACGCGGGCGGATCACGAGGTCAGGAGATCGAGACCATCCTGGCTAATACGGTGAAACCCCGTCTCTACTAAAACTACAAAAAATTAGCCGGGTGAGGTGGTGGGCACCTTTAGTACCAGCTACTCAGGAGGCTGAGGCAGGAGAATGGCGTGAACCCGGGAGGCAGAGCTTGCAGTGAGTGCCACTGCACTCCAGCCTGGGTGACAGAGTGAGACTCCGTCGCAAAAAAAAAAACAAAGAAAAAAAGAAAAGAAATGAGTAATGCGTAAAGACATCTTTACGCGAGAAAGACATCTTTCTTCTTGCTCCCCTACAAAACTACTATGCCGAACACCATGCAGTAAGAAATTCATTTTTGATCCTGAAACATACAAAATAAGTAACCTACTAGAAGGTAAATAGCATTGGCTAACTCTGAATCAAAGTTAAAATGACTTGGCCAGGCGCAATGGCTCGCACCTGTAATCCCAGCACTTTGGGAAGCTGAGGTGGGCGGATCATGAGCTCCGGAGTTCAAAACCAGTCTGACCAATATGGTGAAACCTCGTCTCCACTAAAAATACGAAAATTAGCCGGGCATGTTGGTTGGTGCCTATAATCCCAGCTACTTGGGAGGGTGAGGCAGGAGAATCGCTTGAATCCGGGAGGCAGAGGCTGCAGTAAGCCAAGATAGTGCCACTGCACTCCAGCCTAGGCGACAGAGTGAGACTCCACCACAAAAAAAAAAAAAAATCAAAGTCAAAATGACTTAAAGTCAGATGTTAACACTTCAACCCAATTGCAAATGGTTTCCTATAGAGATGAGCCAATTGGCAGCAAGTAACCAAGCAATCTGATGGGCAACACAAGATGCATATGGTTCTGAAGTTCTTAGACATTTTGACATATTAAAGAAACAAACTTGCAAAGAATGGAAATAAACCACACTACATTCCAAAAGGGGACAAAAAATAGGGTGACCAGCCTTCAAGATATTTTTAGCTCACGTTTTGTATACTACTAGCACAGAAAGTGGGGAAAAGGGCCAGGCATGGTGGCTCACGCCTGTAATCCCAGCACTTCGGGAGGCCGAGGGAAGTCGATCACTTGAGGTCAGGAGTTCGAGACTAGCCTGACCAACATGGTGAAACCCTGTCTCTATTAAAAATACAAAAATTAGCTGGGCGTGGTGGCAGGCGCCTGTAATCCCAGCTACTCAGGAAGGCCGAGGCAGGAGAATTGCTTGAACCCGGGAGGCGGAGGTTGCAATGAACCGACGTCACGCCATTGCACTCCAGCCTGGACGACAGAGTAAGACTCCGTCTTAGGAGAAAAAAAAAAAAAAGGAAAAGGTTGATTTTAAGCAAAACTGATGACAACAGGAAGGACTATGAAAATACAAGTGATTTTCCATATAGAAACAATTTCAGGTCTTAAACACAGAAATGTGAAAGAGAAATATTACAAATGAGTCAATTCAATTATTCAGTTTGTTCATCTGATGACATATGCAGCAAATTTTAAAGTCATAGGATAGCCTCTCCTTGTCATGGAACTTGGCCAAACCCTGCTCTGCCTACCACTCTATGCATGCAGAGGGAATGTGAATTAATTTTACC